>NW_012108363.1:842729-851966 GCF_000951045.1 Mandrillus leucophaeus | reverse complement strand
AGGCACATCAGATAAAATCTAGGATTCAATCTTTTCTCTAAGAGAACTCTCAAGTGGAAGCTTAATTTGTAAAATAGGTCAGTATAATGCTCTACCTCTTTTCCTAAGCCTTCAGTGAAGATGAAGGTCACTTTGAGAGGTGAAGTCAGCTGGACTTCCTGGGTCGAGTGGGGACTTGGAGAACTTTTCTTCCTTACAAGACAATTGTAAAATGCACCAATCAGCACTCTGTAGCTAGCATTGTAAAATGCACCAATCAGTGCTCTGTAGCTAGCAAGCAGATTGTAAAATGCACCCATCAGTGCTCTGTAGCTAGCAAGGGGATTGTAAAATGCACCAATCAGCGCTCTGTAAAACGCACCCATCAGTAGGATCTTAAAAGCAGCCAATTGGACAGAGGGTTGAAAAAAGGGCACTCTAATAGGACAAAAATGGAACATGGGAGGGGACAAATAAGGGAATAAAAGCTGGCCACCCCAGCCAACAGTGGCAACCCCCTCAGTCCCCTTCCAGGCTGTGGAAGCCTTGTTTCTTCACTCTTCACAATAAATGTTGCTGCTGCTCACTCTTTGGGTCTGTGCCATCTTTAAGAGCTGTAACACTCACCGTGAACATCCACGGCTCCATTCTTGAAGTCAGAGAGACCACAAACCCACCGGAAGGAACCAACTCCAGACACAACTTCTGAGCTTCCAAATCTGTATTTATGGACAGAAAAAAATCTCAGGTCCTGACAGAAGTTACTGCCTATGGCCAAGCGTAATGAGTAGCAGGAACTTTGCTGGTATCTTGTTCTTCTCACCCTGGTCCAGTGATTGTGCTTGTTCAACCTTCATTCCTCCATGATGTTAGTGGTCAAGCCCCCCAGGATATTTTAGCCAGAATGGTTCTTTATGTATGCTATTAAAATGGCATTACAATTGACTTCAGGAAACTTCTCTTTGACTTCTCTTTGTTCTATTCATTCTCAGCTAGCTGAACTAGAATAATACTTTTAAAGGAATCCCCAGACATAAGACCTAGTTAAAGCCTTTTGTAAACAAGAGTAAGAAGGGAGATGAAGAATGATTGTTTTTTCCTGTTCTGTGTATAAACTCTAGAAAGAGAGACATTTGCCATTTGGACTAGGGCATTCAAGCAGTCTGGTCTTGGACTATTTAGAATAATAAAGAAAACTCCAAGTTCTTTCAGAATAAACCACATATATTACAATTAAACACAGACCTCCTTAGTAAGTTTTCTCTTATATTATTTTCCCACTCCCACCCCAAGGATCCAGGCTGTCACGGAGGTGTGTTTACACAAGAGATACAATAAATGGAAAGGAACTTAAAGCACAACTATAATTTTAGAGTTCGTAAAATATTACAAATTCATGTATTTTGAGTTAAACAAAGACCAGAATGTTTTCTGGCTTCAGTGACATAGAATGCATCACATGAGCCATGAAAACCTCCAAAGATTCTTTCAGACAAATGAAATTTGTCTTAAGTTATGTTCTTTTGGACTCAATAGTCACAGCTCCGGGAAAATGGATCCTAGTGATACCAGAGTTCTGGGAAGGGAAGAGTATGGTTCCTTTAAATGATATGGAAGGGGGAAAGGAAAGTACTGTGTAGAGGGGAGTGTGGTCCCTGGCTAGGGCTCCACCGCATGGACCCAGGTGAGGAAAGGCACTCCTGCTTTGGAGCCCAAATGTTGCATTTTCCAAGACCACCTTAGCCTGGACCGACAAAAACTTGAGACCTGCCGGACACGGTGGCTCATGCCTGTGATATCAGCACTTTGGGAGGCTGAGGTGGTGGATTATGTGAGGTCATTAGTTCGAAACCAGACTGGCCAACATGGTGAATCACCGTCTCTACTAAAAAAAAAAAAAAAAAAATTAGCCAGGCGTGGTGGTGCATGTCTGTAATCCCAGCTACTCGTGAGGCAGAGGCGGGGGAATCTCTTGAACCCGAGAGGCAGAGGTTGCAGTGAGCCAAGAATGCACCATTGCACTCCAGCCTGGGCAACAAGAGTGAAACTCTGTCTCAAAACAAAAACAAACAAACAAACAAAAACTTGAGACCTTAGCGGGCAGACACACAAGAGGCTGGACGTCAAGGAGAGCAGATCCGCGAAAGAAGGCACAGAGGCAGCTGGACGTGGAGAGAAGCACATCAGCGGAGGAACACACAGGCCACTGCACTTCTAGAGGAACGCACCGACAGGCAGGGCACACCGGCAGGCCACCGACTGGTAGAGCAACATGGAGTTTGGCCAGGGTAGCCAAAGAAGAGTCTGGGCTACCGACGGCCGACTCCAGGGGAAAGCCATCTCCCTTCTAGGTGCCCCATCTGCTGAAAGCTACTTCCACTCAATAAAACCTTGCACTCATTCTCCAAGCGCAGGTGTGATCCGATTCTTCCAGTATGCCAAGGCAAGAACCCAGGATACAGAAAGCCCTCTGTGGTTGCAACAATAAGAGAGTCGAATTGAGCTAACACAAGCCACCTATAGGCAAACTAAAAGAGCGCCCTGTAACACATAACCACTGGGGCTTCAGGAGGCTTAAACATTCACCCCTAGACACTGCCTTGGGGTCGGAGCCCCACAGCCTGCCCATCTATATGCTCCCCTGGAAGTCCCAGAGCGGGGCACTGAAGAAGTGAGCCACACCCCCATCGCACGTCCTGTGAGGGGGACAAGGGAACTTTTCCCATTTCACTAGATAGTTGTAACGATGTCCATAGCAATACCTCTGACGCTACAATCATTGACTATCCAGGGAAATCTGGAGTCCTCTGGCAATATGAGAAGATGGTCCTGGTCTCAATTTCTTCTGAGACTGGATTGCTACCATGACTCTTGTCACTTGGGGGAGTAGGCTATGCATAATATCACCTTAGTTCAAAAGGATACATTTTGATACTTACAACCTTTCACAATCCTTTTTTATTAAAAAACAAGATACATATTGAGGGTGGCTCCAATTGGAAGAAAATAGATTTTCTGGACATTATCTCTTAAGTGACAGGAAGATATCTGAAGATGTTAAATTTGCTTAATCAGTTTTTTGCCTGTGTCTCCAGGGCTAGCCACTGAAATATGTGTACCTCTAGCACCCTAAATAAATCCAACAATCTCCCCCAACCCCATCACTATAAATAAATTACATCCCATAATAAACATCATGAGCATTTACAGATAGTAATAGGGAAGTGAGATCACTGAGGACTTGGTCTCCATTTTAAAATGATATGCCTTTGGTATTCTCCAATTACATTATTTCATGTTCTCCATGCACCTTTTCTAGTTACCCTTAAACACTGGAAATTTCCCAGATGGATCTTGGTTTTACTCAATTATTTGGTGTGGTAAGTAATATTTGGGTCCTTCCCATAAAGAGGAGGTGAGTAGTATACTATACAAATGTTGTATTTCAACTAGCAAGAAGAAGAAAACAAAGCATTACAAGAAAACTGAGTGAAAACTGTTATTGTGGTTAACAGACAAATAATAAAGATGGCAGAATACCATATCTATTCATGCCTGACCCTAGATATAAAAGGAGAATTGTTAATCAAATTTGGCTAGCCTGCACTACCGTGCCACTTCAGTGGTATTGTGTAGAATATCTAATTCCAGTTGGAGCAGCTTTGACTGCCTGCCTTTTCCCTCAGCTTCTTTCACCATATCACAATTTTAGAAGATATTTTTCTGTCTTTACCTATGATCAGAATCATAGGTAACAATGTTTTGCATAATTCCTTGCATGAAGTAAACAATGGTTTTGCAAACTCTATTTTGATTTTTTTACTTACCCTCTAAATTAGGGAATATTTTGCAAATCCACACTGGTATGTGACATTGTCCATGTACTTATATGGATTTTCAATATTGAGAAAGACATTTTGCACACTAGAAAATATCTGTAAGACCAAGAGATGTTAATTTTAGATTTTTAAATATCGAATTTGACATAATAAAATAGAGAGGGAACACTCAAACAAATGTAGCCTGTGGGTTTTATAGAGAGAGATCGCTCCTTTTGCATTCAGGTAAGTGCAGCTCATTGTTGCAGGCGGAAGAATGGCTTCCACAAAGATGCCCATATCCACATTTTCAGAAACTATAAATATGTTCTGATATATGTCAAAGGGGATTTAAGACTGCAGGTGGATTTAAGGTGGCTAATCAGTTAACTTTAAAATAGGAAGATTATACTAGATTATTATCTATGTGTGCCCAAAGTAATCCAAGGGCTAGAAAAAGGTGGAAGAGGGAGAGAGAACAGTCACTGCTAAGAGTGATACAGCATGAGAAAGACTTTACTAGCTATTGCTGGGTTTGACGATGGAAAGAAGCCACAAGTCAAGTAAAGTAGGCAGCCTTTAGAAGTTGGAAAAAGTACGAAAAATTTATTTTCCCCTAGAAGGAACAATCCAGAAGGAACACAGCCCTGCTATACCTTGATTTAGTCCAATGAGACCCATTTCAGATTTTTTGCTTCCAAAACTGTACGATAATAAATATGTGCTGTTTTTAGCAACCAAGTTTACAGTAGTTTGTTACAGCACATTTGGAAATTAATACAATATCCTCATACATATGTTTTTATAGGAATTGACAGTATTTCAACTTCTCCTTAAGGCTTCCGGATATGTAATTAAAATGACAAAGTTCAACTGCTTCTATAAAGCCTAAGGCTTTATTGCTTCGATTATTGTTTATTTTCTTAGTACCATTTAACATCACTTGAAACGATTTTATGTGTTTATTTATTGCTGTTTCCTTTAGTACAAAGTAAGTTGCATGAGAGCAGGCTTTTAAGCTACTCTGCTCATTGGGTACAAAGCCTAGAAAAGTACCTATCACATATTGGATATTCCATGTATGTTGATTAAATGAATGATGAATAAATGAGTGAATGATAGGTCTTCAGTAGCAATGAATATTTGAGTGAAATACATCAATAAATTAAAGCTTTTCTTCTCATTTTCCTAAAGTGTGTGAGTAAGAATACATGTTATGTTTAATGCTCCCTGATGAAGTTAACCTTAATTATTTTTCACTGCATTGCATTTTTTGCCTCAAGAATAAATTTGTTTGCTTTATTGATTTGCATATTCAGTATTCATATGTACTAACCCATGCCTCTGCAGTCACTCTGTAGATTTAGACTGATCGTTTTTCTCTTGTTACTCCCAACAAATCCTTTAGGGAATTTTTAATGTAAGCACAGCTGGAAATATGTGCAGTCAAAGTTTTATGCCCAAGAATACAGCAACCTTTTGTTGAATGAGGATTTTCTACAACTGATTTTTTCTTGTGAAACGTCTCCTATTTTAGCAAGTTGCTACAACCTCCTACCTCCCCTATCCTAGTCATCTCCTGGAGACAATGTCTGAGCTCCTGGAATATCCTGCCTGATAATATTCCCATAAGCCTGAGGCCTTGGGCCATGCTATGGCAATTTGACCACATAAGTTTATCCTAACAGTATGATTTATAGTGAATACCTGATTTTACTCTTGAGGCTACAGTCTGGTGGGTGAAGTCAGTCACAGAAACACTGAATGTGTGCATGACTGACAACCAGTAAAAACCCTGGTGACCAAAGCTGGGGGGAGCTTCCCTGATGGCCAATACTTTGCATGTGTTGTCCCACATTGCTGCTGGGAGAGATATGTGCATCCCCATGGGACTCCACTGGAGAGAAAAGCTTGTAGCTTGGTTTCTCCTGGCCTTCACCCCATGGGCCTTTTCCCTTTGCTGATTCTAATCTCTACATCTGTTCTCTGTAATAAACAATAACTATTAGTATAGCAGCTTTTCTGAATCACGTGAATTGTTTCATTCAATCATCAAGTCTTAGGAGGGTCTTATGGACCCTCCTGACCCAATCCATTAATTTGTTTATTCCTCATGATAACCCAATGAACTTGGTTTGAGCTTTTACTTTCGTCTCAGAGATGAGGAAACTAAGAGTTATTTTGCCAAAGGTGAAGCTAATCTAGCAAAAACAGAAAATAAATAAGAAATAATTATTTCTTTATATTTGAATATTTAAATATTTCTACCTTTTAAGATAACAATCAAATACAGGCATACCTTAGAGACACTTTGTGTTTGATTTCAGACGACTGAAATAAAGCAAATACCACAATAAAACAAGTTACAAATATTTTGTTGTTTTCCAGTGCATATAAAAGTTATGTTTACACTATGGTGTTGACTATTGTGTGCAATAGCATTATGTCTAAAATGTATATATACCTTAATTAAAAAATGTTTTGTTGCTAAAAATGTTAATAATTACCAGAGCCTTTAGCCAGCCATAATCTCTTTGCTGGTGGAGGATCTTGTCATAATGTTGATGAATGGTGATGGATCAGGATAATGGTTGCTGAAGGCAGGGTTGGTTGAGACAATTTCTTAAAATAAAACAATGAAGTTTGCCATATCAGTTGATTATTTAGCGAAAGATTTCTCTGTAACATGCAATGCTGTTTGATAGCATTTTACTGTCAAAACTGCTATAAACAGATGTACTGTCATCCAGTCTTTGTTGTTTCATTTATAGAGCACAGGCAGAATAAATTTAGCACAATTCTTAAGGGTCCTAGGATTTCTGGAATGTTAAATGAGCATTTACTTTAACTTAACATTACCAGCTGCCTTGACCCCTAACAAGAGGTTCAGCCTGTCCTTTGAAGCTTTGAAGCCGGACATTGACTTCTCCTCTTCATCTATGAAAGTCCTAGATGGCATCTTCTTCCAATAGAAGGCTATTTTATCTATACTGAAAATCTGTTGTTTAGTGTTGCCACCTTCATCAATTATCTTAGCTAGATCTTCAGGATAACTTGCTGTAGCTTCTACATCAGTACTAACTGCTTCACCTTGTACTTTTATGGTTATGGAAACATTTTCTTTCCTTAAACTTCATGAACGAACCTCTGCTATCAATATTCAGAGATATTAATATCACCTCTGCTGTTAATTATTGGAATATAATATTCAAACTATTCTTCTGTAGCTTCTTTATCTTTCTCAGCCTTCATAGAATTGAAGAACTGTGGAACAGAATTGTTAGAGCCTTGCTCTAAATTAGTCTCTGGCTTAAGGGAATGTTGTGGATGGTTTGATCTATCCAGACCACTAAAACTTTATCCATGTCAACAATCAGGCGGTTTCACTTTCGTATCATTCATGTGTTCACTAGAGTAGCAATATACTCATTGATTACTTAGATTTATAGCTACTTAATAATATAGCTTATTGGAACAACTCGTCTGGGCAAGAGACATTTCTTTTTAGTCCTCTTTTATTCGTATCATTCATGTGTTCACTAGAGTAGCACTTTTACTTTCCTTCAAGAATTTCTCCTTTGCACCCACAACTTGGCTAACTGTTTGGTGTCAAGGGACCTAGCTTTCAGCCTATTGCAGTTTTTGGCATGCCTTCCTAACTAAGTTTGATCATTTCTAGCTTTTGATCTAGAGTGAGATATGTGTGACTCTTCCTTTCACTTGAACACTAGAGGCTATTGTAGGGTTATATTAACTGGCCTAATTTCAATATTGCTCTTGCTCACGAAATAGAGGGGTCCCGGGAGATGGAGGGAGATGGGGGAATAACTGGTTGGTAGGACAGTCGTAACACACACATTAATTAAGTACATTGTTTTATATTGACACACTTTGTGGCACTTCAAGACAGTTACAGAAGTAACATCAAAGGTTACAGGCCAGGCGCGGTGGCTCACACCTGTCATCCCAGCACTTTGGGAAGCGGAGGCAGGTGGGTCACTTGAACTCAGGAGTTCCAGACTGGCCTGGGCAACATGGCGAAACTGTGTCTCCACAAAAAATATGAAGATTAGCCAGGTGTGGTGGCATATTGTGAGAATTTCCATAATTGACACAGAGACAGGAAGTGAGCAGATGCTGCTGAAAAGTGGCTTTGGTAGATTTGCTTGTTGCAGGGTCGCCACAAATCTTCAATTTGTAAACAATGCAGTATCTGCCATACATAATAAAATGAAGTATGACTGTATATAGATTGGAATGTGAAATAAAAGAGGACTAAAAAGAAATTTCTCTTGCCCAGACGAGTTGTTCCAACAAGCTCTATTAAGTAGCTATAAATCTAAGTAATCAACGAGTATATTGTTACTATGTGGACAAGACGTAAGTGCCAAAGCATCTAGCTGCAGCTTAACAGATCCTTAACCAAGCCCACATACAAACTGTGTTTTTAGCAATTATGTTAGAAACTATTTAGCCATCTGCTTTCTTTCTTTCCATACTGCTGATTTTATTGTGGGAAGCATTGTTCAGTGTTTACAGATACCACAAAACATTCTAAATAATTTAAACATGAAAAGATTCCATATAAGATCTTTGGAAGGATTAGGTAAATAGGTTAGAGATGGAGATACCAGGAACACCACCACCGACCTCAATTAGCAAAAGGGTTGCTTCTTCTGCCATGGAAAGAAGGTCAAGAATTCGAGAAGACACCACCACCTCTGCTGGCTGTACCACATCCGTGTGCTGTGATCTCGGAATCATGAGGCTGCCACCAAGAAGTCGTGAGGTTCCATGTCTTAAATCTCAGCAGTCACAAAGCTGAGGACTCCACACAAGAAATCCTCTATAGTTTCTGCAGAAAAAGCAAAAGAGAGAGCGAGCTAAATGTTTTTAAGACTGTGCTGGATAGGAGAAAAGCTAAAAGCAGCAAAATTGTGACCACTATCTTATCATTCACTTCAGCTTTTCAAAGTTCACAGATTGCTTCTGATGGTGAAATATAAATGGGATTGTAGCCTGGCTGCAATCAATGTTCCTTACCTCTCTGAGTACTGAAAGATAAACTAGAAGAAAGTTGGAGTGGATGAGTGAGTCAATCCAGAATATATACTTACCTCCCCTCCTATGCCCTTAAAGATTAGTTATGTTGCTGGGCACGGTGCCTCACCCCTATAATTCCAGCATTTTGGGATGCCAAGGCAAGCAGATCATGAGGTCAGGAGTTTGAGACCAGCCTGGCCAACATGGTGAAACCCCATCTCTACTATAAATACAAAAGTTAGCTGGGTGTGGTGGCACTGGCCTGTAGTCCCAGCTACTCAGGAGGCTGAGGCAGGAGAATCATTTGAACCCAGGAGGTGGAGGTTGCAGTGAGTCAAGATCGTGCCACTGCATTCCAGCCTGGGCAACAGAGCAACACTCTGTCTCAAAAGAAAAA
>NW_012108363.1:840854-842679 GCF_000951045.1 Mandrillus leucophaeus | reverse complement strand
TAAGTGCCAAAGCATCTAGCTGCAGCTTAACAGATCCTTAACCAAGCCCACATACAAACTGTGTTTTTAGCAATTATGTTAGAAACTATTTAGCCATCTGCTTTCTTTCTTTCCATACTGCTGATTTTATTGTGGGAAGCATTGTTCAGTGTTTACAGATACCACAAAACATTCTAAATAATTTAAACATGAAAAGATTCCATATAAGATCTTTGGAAGGATTAGGTAAATAGGTTAGAGATGGAGATACCAGGAACACCACCACCGACCTCAATTAGCAAAAGGGTTGCTTCTTCTGCCATGGAAAGAGGGTCAGGAATTCGAGAAGACACCACCACCTCTGCTGGCTGTACCACATCCGGTGTGCTGTGATCTCGGAATCATGAGGCTGCCACCAAGAAGTCGTGATGTCCCATGTCTTAAATCTCAGCAGTCACAAAGCTGAGGACTCCACACAAGAAATCCTCTATAGTTTCTGCAGAAAAAGCAAAAGAGAGAGCGAGCTAAATGTTTTTAAGACTGTGCTGGATAGGAGAAAAGCTAAAAGCAGCAAAATTGTGACCACTATCTTATCATTCACTTCAGCTTTTCAAAGTTCACAGATTGCTTCTGATGGTGAAATATAAATGGGATTGTAGCCTGGCTGCAATCAATGTTCCTTACCTCTCTGAGTACTGAAAGATAAACTAGAAGAAAGTTGGAGTGGATGAGTGAGTCAATCCAGAATATATACTTACCTCCCCTCCTATGCCCTTAAAGATTAGTTATGTTGCCGGGCACGGTGCCTCACCCCTATAATTCCAGCATTTTGGGATGCCAAGGCAAGCAGATCATGAGGTCAGGAGTTTGAGACCAGCCTGGCCAACATGGTGAAACCCCATCTCTACTATAAATACAAAAGTTAGCTGGGTGTGGTGGCACTGGCCTGTAGTCCCAGCTACTCAGGAGGCTGAGGCAGGAGAATCATTTGAACCCAGGAGGTGGAGGTTGCAGTGAGTCAAGATCGTGCCACTGCATTCCAGCCTGGGCAACAGAGCAACACTCTGTCTCAAAAGAAAAAAAAAAAAAAGATTAGTTACGTTTTGCTAGGAAGAGTGAACAGTTAATTTATAAGGTCAAAAAAAAATGCATAGATGCTGTGACTCTACTCTAATGAGCACCCCTCTCTCTTCACTCCAATTTAAGACTAAAGAAAATTCCTGATTCTTACCTGCTACTTTCTGAACTATTCTGAATTATTTTCAAGAATTGCCCTTCTACCTTTGCATTAATCCAAAACTTTGCTTCCAATCTCATTTTAAGACCTTTTATAAAAGCTTTCTTGATAATCCCTTCAAAACAGCAGTAGTTTTATTTTATTATTTGAATTCCTAATTCCCCAGCAGGCTATGGTAAACCGTTCCATGCTTAATTAAAAGAACTTGACTTAGTCTGTTCTAAAATCATTTCAAATATGTTAAGCCCGTCCTCTCTATTTAGATAATAAAATTTTAAAAGACTGTATCATATATTGATTCCTCCTTTCAGATCCCAGAGAAACAGTTGCTTAGATACTTAAATTAATAAGCAGATTTCATTTATTTGGATAAGGTAGCACCTTTTGTAAGTATCTCTAATTCTTTTGTTTCAACATACAGGCTAAATAAATGGCCTACAAGAGGCGTTCTTCTGACACAGCAGTTCAGAATATCTCCACCCAGCTTCATAATTTTGCTTAACCGCTGAGCAACATTCAACTTCCTAACGGAATAAAAAAATCAGTTATTTCACTCAATTTCCTTTATCTCTTGCAAAGCTGAAGCAAAAAATAAATAAAATATGTGTC
>NW_012108363.1:830396-839644 GCF_000951045.1 Mandrillus leucophaeus | reverse complement strand
TTTTTTTTTTTTTTTTCATTCTATCCACCCTATATGGAAGCATCATATTTTCTTTATTTTACTTACCTTATTTTCTAAGTAAAATTACCTTTTAAAACCATGATTTTTGTGGTTTTATTGGAGAAAGAAACTGATTGTTCCATTTCTCCATTATGGAAGTTAGCAACTCTCTAGCCAGTATTTACAGAGAAAGGGCTTTGATTCTATTGATCAGAAGACTATGTAAAGAATTTCTATTTTCTGTGAACCTGGGAAGAACAAGAGAAGACAAGATGAAATCACCAAAGAGAAAACAAATAGTCTCTAAAAGATTAGTCTGGACAGAAACAACCTAAAGCAGAAAACAGCAAATAGTCTACCATCTCTTCATAACCGTTAGTGTATATAGTGTGTATATGCCAGGGGTCATTGGGAAATGAAGGTATTCTCTTGTTTTTCCCCCCATTATGTACTTCAAAGACAAAGGAAAGATAAACAAGTACTACAGGTAGAAACAAACACATTTTTAAAATCTTTGGAATTACCTTATCAGCGTTATTGTTTTATTTTGATTGAAATTTCAGTTCCATTTGTACATTACAAATACATTTTATATTCCTAATTTTGAAAATAATGACACATTGCTTGAGGCGATTTTTAGAATTACTAATTATTTCTGTCAACTTGGAAAATTCACAGTTAATATAATATACTATATGACTTTACAACAACTTATTAGCTAAGTAATATAATTATCAATTTTTGAATACAAAACTTCGTATTCAAAAAAACTTCGTATTCAAAAAAACTTCAAAAACTTCGTATTCAAAAAAATTTTGAATACGAAGAAGTTCAGTATCTTACCAAAAGTCACACAGCTACTAAGGGATGGAAGCAATATTTATTAACAACTCATTGTTAAAAATCTATATTAGGTCAAAAAAACACACACTTGCATGTCAAGAGTATATGCCTGTATTCTATGGAGAAGCATGCCTTCAATATTCCAAAGAAGGTCCATGGTGGCCAGGCGCGGTGGCTCATTCCTGTAATCCCAGCACTTCGAGAGGCTGAGGAGGGTGGATCACGAGGTCAGGAGTTCAAGACCAACCTCGCCAACATGGTGAAACTCCATCTCTACTAAAAATTACAAAAATTAGTCGGTCGTGGTGGTAGGCACCTGTAATTCCAGCTACTTGGGAGACTGAAGCAGGAGAATCATTTATCGTTTGAACTTGGGAGGTGGAGGTTGCAGGGAGCCAAGATCATGCCCTTGCACTCCAGCCTGGGTGATAGGGCAAGACTCCATCTCAGAAAAAACAAACAAACAAAAAAGAATAAGAAGGTCCATAGCTACAGTTTCCACAGAACATGTACTGACAATTGAAAAAAAAAAAAAATGCAGGATATGCAAGTAAACAGTGATCAAAGGTCAAAAGACAAAACAACAGCAAAATTAGAACCAAATACTGGTTTAACGAGAAACAAAAGAACATACCTTTTTTAGTATGCTTAAGGTTATTAAAATAGTATCAAGTGAATGTATAAGAAGGACAGAGTTTTAAAATTGAAAAAGGATATATGCAAAAAGTGAATACAATTTGTTGAAATTTAACATCATAAAATGGATTAGGTAGATTAACTAACACATTTATCACAATTAAAGGACATATTAGTGAACTGTAAGATAGGTCTGAAGAAATGTCTGACAATTATTATAAAAAGAGGAAAATACAGTAACTCATTTTACTAAGTATTAATATATTATCTAAGTTCTAGGATAGAATAGGATTAGTGATTAATGAAGTGAGGTAATATTTTTTAAAAATGATAGCCCACAGCTAGTACAACAAGCCAAGCAATGGACATAAAAGATACACAAATTGAGAAGGAAGAAACAAACTGTTTTTGTTTACAAATGCCATGATTGTCTATGTAGAAAATCTAAAAACATCAAACAAAAAATACCTTCTAGAACTAATGAACAACAATAGGAAGGTTGCAGGATACAAGGTTCGTATACAAAAGTCATTTACTTTCCTATATAAAGTACTAACAATAAACAAATTTAAAATTAAAAACAAAGTACCATTTATATTAGCAGCCCCAAAATGAAACAGGTCTAAATCTAACAAATATTTACAAGATCTGTACGAGAAAAACTATAAAACTCAGATTGGATGCAGAGGGATAAATAGGCGGAGCACAAAACATTTTTAGTGAAATACTGTGTATAATATTATAAGTTCAGAGATGAACTAAATAGGGAGACATTTCATGTTTATGAATAGGAAGATTCAATATTGTCAAGCTATCTGTGTGTCCCTACATGATCTATACATTAAGTGCAATCCCAATCGAAATCATATAAGTTATTTCATGTATAGTGGCAAACTGAGTCTAAAGTGTATAGAGAGAGGCAAAATTCCTAGAATAGTCAACCCAGTAGTGAAGAAGAACAAAGTTGAAGGGCTGATACTCCCTGACTTCAAGACTTACTATAAAAGCTATAGTAATCAAAAACATGCGTATGTTGGTGAAGTAAGACACAAGTAGATCAACAGAATATACCAGAGGGCTCAGAAATAGACCCACGTAAATACAGTCAACTGATCTTTGAGAAAGGAACAAAGGCAGCAGAATGGAGAAAAGATAGTCTTTTCAGCAAATGTTGTTAAAACAACTAAACATCTACATGCAAAAAAATGCAAAAAAATAAATCTAGGCACAGAGTTTATACCCTTAGCAAAATTAGCTCAAAGTGAGTCCTAGACCTAAATGTAAAATTAAAATTATAAAACTCTTAGAAGATAACATTAGAGAAAACCTAAATGATCTTGCAAATTTTGATGACTTTTAGATACAACACTGTAACCACAATGCACCCATTCATTCAGAGCCACTTTGCAAATCACATAATCTAAGCACGTGCAGATGAACCGAGCATGCTCAATTGCAGTAAAGTTTTTTTCCCCAGTGACAACACAAAATACACCACACCTAAATGAAATAATTGATAAACTGAGCTTCATTAAAATTTAAAATGTCTGCCTTATGAAAGACAATGTCAAAAGAATAAGAAAGCATGCTATAGACTAGAATAAAATATTCGCAGAAAAACATATCTGAGAAAGGACTGCTATCCAAAACATATAAAGAACTCCTAAAACAACTCAATCTTAAAATAGGCCAAAGATCTTACCAAAGAAGCTATACATATTGCAAATAAGCGTATGCAAAGATGTTCCACATCATATGTCATCACGGAAATGCAAATAGGACAACAATAAGATACCACTACAAACCTATAGAATGGTCAAAATCCAGAACACTTACAACACCAAATGTTGGCAAGGGTGTGGAATAGCAGGAACTCTCATTCATTGCTGGTGGGAATGCAAAATGGTACAGCCTCTTTGGAAGACAGTTTGAAAGTTTCTTTCAAAACTAAACATCTTCTAATTATACTGTCCAGAAATTTCATTCTTTGGTATCTACTCAAAGGATTTAAAAGCATGCCCACACAAAAACCTTCACACAGATGTTTTATAACAGCATTATTCACAATAGCCAAAATTTGGAAAGAACCAAGATATTTTTCAACAAGTGAATGCATCAATAAACTCCGGTAAATCCAGGAAATAAAACATAATTTGACACAAAAGGTAAATCAGTTATCAAGCCATGAAAATACATGGGAGGCTGGGCGTAGTGGCTCACGTCTGTAATCCCAGTATTTCAGGAGGCCGAGGCGGGTGGATCACCTGAGGTCAGGAGTTCAAGACCAGCCTGACCAACATGATGAAACCCCGTCTCTATTAAAAATACAAGTGAATGCATCAATAAACTCCGGTAAATCCAGGAAATAAAACATAATTTGACACAAAAAATAAATCAGTTATCAGGCCATGAAAATACATGGGAGGCTGGCCGTAGTGGCTCACGTCTGTAATCCCAGTATTTCAGGAGGCCGAGGCGGGTGGATCACCTGAGGTCAGGAGCTCAAGACCAGCCTGACCAACATGATGAAACCCCGTCTCTATTAAAAATACAAAAATTAGCTGGGCATGGTGGGGTGCACCTGTAGTCCTAGCTACTCAGGAGGCTGAGACAGGAGCATCACTTGAACACAGGAGGCGGAGGTTGCAGTGAGTCAAGATCAGGCCACTGCACAGCCTGGGTGAAAAAACTAGAGTCTATCTCAAAAAATAAAATAAAATAAAATAAATAAAGACATGGAAAACTTAAATGCATATTACCAAGTGAAAGAAGCAAATGTGAAAAGGCTACACACTCTGTGACTTCCTAGTATATGACATTCTGAAAAAGACAAACTTTGAAGACAGTAAAAAAAATTTAGAGGTTGCTAGGGGTGGGGGCAGGAGGAGGAGCACAGAGCATTTTTAGTGAAATACTGTGTGTGGTACTGTAATGGTTGCTATATGTCACCATACATGTGTCCAAACCCAGAGAATGTACAACACCAAGAGTGAACTCTAATATAAATCATGACTTTTGGGTGATTATGATCTGCTAAAGCATGTTCATCATTTGGAATAAATATACCACTCTGGTGGTGGATGTTGATAATTGGAGAAGCTATGCATGTGTGGGGACAGGGAATATATGGGAAGTCTCTATACCTTCCTCTCAGTTTTGCTACTAGTCTAAAACTGCCCTGAAAAAAAGAGTCTTTCAAAACAAGTTATGACTAAGAAAGTTCTAGAACTGATGAAAAAATATGCAACTATGTATTCTGGGTTGTTAATAAACCCCAAGTAGAATAAATAAAAATTCATAGCTAGACATACTGCAGGTAGCTTTGCAGAAAAAACATGTAGAAAAGCTCTTCAAATAATCCAGAAAGAAAAGACCTCCCCTCCCCATGCACACACATACACAAAATAACTGAAAAAAAAGAAAGACAACATTTTTGATCTGAGAAATGAAAACCCCTTTAAATTATCAGGTCTGGGGAAGCATTAGAATAAAACAGCAGTCACGTTACTCCCCTTTGAGCTAAATAAGTATCTCTTGAAGCCACTTGGGATTTGGGCTAAGCCGCAAAATGCTATATGGACACTGTAACTCACACCCTATAGTTCAACAATGTATAGACAATCACTTATCAATGTTATCTCTGTAAACCAATGAAAATTCTGGTTAGACAACTTGGTTTCAGCCCTCTTCTTGTTCTCTTTGGCTGACTTGCCAATAGCAACAACAAAATCAAAAGAGAGTGAAATAATATATTTAAATTGCTGAGAAAAATAACTGTCTAACGGGATTGTATACCCGATTTAGGCAAACTGTTCAAGAATAAGGATAAAATAAAGACAACTTCAAATTACTAAAAATAAGGAGTTTCCCATGAATATGCCCTTAGTAACTGAATTTCTTTCTAAAAAGAAAAACAAAAAACAAAAAACAAAACATACTCCAGAAAGAGAGATATGATGAGAAAGGCGAAAAATGTTCTGAAATTCAGGAACAAAATAGTAGTAAAACAAAATAAAAAATATGAGATCAATACAAACAAACATGGAGGGTATAATATATTGGCAACAGACAGATACAGTAAAAATAGAATGTGACTAAAATATAGGTCTAGTGCTACTGGTACAAGAGACAAGCAGAGAAAGGCAGAAACAGCTCAATTTCTTCATTAGTGAGACAAAGGTATTTATGACTTTCTATCCCAATGATTTTCCTAGTGGTGAAGGAGACCATGGATGTGGTTCCAGTTAAAACCCAGAGGATACGATGAATGTTCAAAGTATTTATGCTATGTTGGTCAGTTTCTAGGTGAAAAAATACATATATATTGAGCCTTTAAACAACTGCAACCTCCATGAATCATTTTTAAACAAATTCTGTATTCAGGGAAGACACACTTATTCTTGGTTCTAGGGTTCAAAATGGAAAAATCAAATTAAAATCTTCAACAATTTAACCTCAACTGGTACAAAAGAATGACTCATCACATAGGCTGAAGGATAAAGGAAAGGGGAGTAAAATGATCAGCAGAAAGAATCAACAGAAATGAACATCTTTCATCAGAAAATGAAAATTACAAAAAAGAAGATGCTAAATCTTTCATTTTCTCCCCTAATGATTATAAAACAAATTTTACACTGAGACCTCATCACTATTCTCTTATGGAAATGAAAATAAAATTTCCATAGTTGTAAATAGTGTCTTGGATAGCCTGATATTCTTCACAAAATAGGTGTACTGAGGCATCTGTTGTTGTTACTCACATAGCATTTTAAGGATAGCTCATAAATTAGCAGGGATATTTCAAAATAGGAAACTGGAGCACTGAACAAAAGCATCAGAAAACAGTAAGCTGTATCAGGCTCATGGAAGTATTTATGGTGAAGAAGTGGTTATGTGTGTGTTCATCTGACTAAAATTGGAGATGAAGCCGAGTGTCTCACTTTTCTATTTTATGTTATAAACTGTACTATGTCATTGAGAATTTAAGAAGCTTAAAATGAATGTGTTGAGGAAGAAGAAGGATATGATGTTTTAATATCTAACATGCTACAGAAACCTGAAATGTGTTAAAATTACACATTACTCTTACCATCTGCTATGTTCATATAACGTCAAGTGACTATCAATTTTTTTCATACTTGAAATTGTTTTATCCTCCAGTGAGTTCTTGAAGGCAAGAAATAAAAGTGTTTATTGTTTCTTTGAAACTTACTGAAATTATAACTCCATGAATTGTTTTAAAATAAATTGACATACAAACATATTTATTGGATCACTGCTTATAATAGCAAAAAAAAAAAGAAAAAAAAAATCCCAAAACAAAACAAAACAAAACATAAAATGACTTACATGTTCATGAAAATGATGTAATATGTCTATGCAATAAAATACCACATAGTCTCTGAGAAGAGTAAAATAATGTAATAAAATTTGATTTGAAGGATTGGTAAGTTGATAAGTGAAAAAAGTTGCAAAATAATAGATATTATACATGTGTACCCAACATTGAGTTTATGTTTTGCAAACTTTTGTTAATTGTTTCCCCAGTGCCTGTTCATCTTCCCTTTTGCAATAATATCCTAAACATTATTTGAAGAAGACAGGAAGTGAGTGACTAAAGTCCTAAATTAGTCCCATAATCCTTTCCTATGGCGATTTGTTAACAAATGGACATATGACAAAATTCAGACTATATGTCTCTAAGAAGGCTCAATTGTAGGATTATTGTTGGAAATATTAAATAAGTAAGTATTCTTTTTTTGACTAGGTATAGAATATCTATATCTAGAGTAGATATGGTATTGCATATGGGTACTAATAGTAGCCCTGCCCTGGGAACTGATAATAGTCATTTCACTCTCACAAAGTGAAAGTCTACAAAGAAGGGGCCAACCAGAGCGGAGCTAATAAATGGACAGAGAAAAACAGAGTCTGGACACCCATGTGAGTTACTGGACCGAACCTCAGCTCAAGTTAGTCTCTGTTCCCCACTTGGTTTCTGTTGACATCCTGGTGAGGAAGAATGGCGCCTCATTACAGGTGGGCAAGGATGGATGGGAGTTCAGGCTCCCATTAGTCCTCCACTCTTGCCACCCTGGCTGGGAGAGGCAGGGCTGCCTCACATTGCTCCCCTCATGCTTCTGAATACATCAAGGAGGTAGGAAGTCAAGTATCCTGGAAAGTCATGAAAGCCCAGGTTTCCCACGTGGCCTTTTCTGATGCCAATCCAACGGGGAAGAGGATGAGCAGATTTTTACTGCTGAGTTGGGGTGGAAGTCCAGGCTTACCATGTGCTCTCCACCAGGGGGAGGAAAGCCTTCAGTCCCCACTTGGTCATCTCTGACACCACCCAGGCAGGAAGGGGAGGGATGTTTCTTCATATCCTGGTAGAATGAAAGTCTAGGCTCCCGTTCACCTTCACTGAGAGTTTGAGGAGTGAGACCACACTTTCTTTTCCTGCGGTAAAATTAAAGTACGGCACTTATTGTCTACATATTTTCTCTATTGCTAGGCTGCTCTTTTCTGATCTTTGAATGGACAGAATGGGATTTTCCTGGGGCTTTTTTACTCTCATTCATTGACATTTTGGGGTTAGTGACTTTTCCAGCACTGAGTCTGTGATAAATGAAGCAAAAGAAAACCAAGAAAATCTACTACCTGTTCCTTGTATCTAATGCTCTTGGCTGGTCTGTCTTCTTCTTTTTATCTACCATAGACTTCTTCTGTTGCTTCGTATATAATGTCCATGATTTTTAGCTATAATTAGCAAGAGGACAAGTGAAAACTGCATTTACACCCTGATGTGGAAGACCCTACTTAATATGATTTTACTTCTAAGTTTATTGGGGTAGTCTTCATTGTCCAGTTTACCTTAATAATTTTTCCATTTGTCTTTGAGTGGCATGCACATTCTTTGGTTGTTGGCTGGAGTATTCTATACTGTCAATGGAACCAATTTTATTATAGTTTTGTTTAGACTTTCTGTGTCCTTACAAAATTTTCTCTAAGGGTATAATTCAAACAGTCTCTCAATCAAACAATAGAACTAAGAAACTTAAGGATGTTGTTCTGTAGCAAAGGGATAAGGTAGAGAAGTTATTATCCTGAAGACATTTGTGGGTATGGCTTTTGCCTAATGAAGTGAATCCTATTAATACTCAAAGGTGATGCATCAGATCTTTGAGGAAAAAGTCATAGATGCAGAAACATAGCTTGGAGAAAAAGTGACAGAAACAGTACAAAATGAAAGGGAACTTTTGGAACCCTAAATATTGACAAGCTAGAAACAGGCTAAAGCAAATACTCATTCAAAAAGTCTGCGCTGCATTTCCTAGCAAAGGAAGGGTGACTTCGATGGCAAAAGTAATTGGCTACTGGGAAGAACCAAAAATTCTGACGGTAGAGTTGAAAGTTCTGAAGAATCATTTCCAGGAAGTAACAGGACTGAGTTCTAATCAAGGAACTTCCTACATTTGCCTGGATGAATTTCAAAATTGCTATGGATCTGTGACTCTGTGCTTCACATTTTCTCCCTTTTGAAACTGGAGTCTATAGTGGTTAGCATCATTTTTTGCTGGGTGTACAGGAGTAGATACTGTATCTATTTCACAGACTTGCAGGAAGAACTCTATTTAGGGAGCAGCGCATAAGGAGCTTCATGTGGGAGATGCACCCTCATCTGGACTTGATTTAGGTAGGGTGATACTGTAGGTTTTCCTGACATGGTAATGGGATAAGATTTGGTGAGGGACTGGGGGACATGGCAGGAT
>NW_012108363.1:821614-830346 GCF_000951045.1 Mandrillus leucophaeus | reverse complement strand
CTCAATTGTAGGATTATTGTTGGAAATATTAAATAAGTAAGTATTCTTTTTTTGACTAGGTATAGAATATCTATATCTAGAGTAGATATGGTATTGCATATGGGTACTAATAGTAGCCCTGCCCTGGGAACTGATAATAGTCATTTCACTCTCACAAAGTGAAAGTCTACAAAGAAGGGGCCAACCAGAGCGGAGCTAATAAATGGACAGAGAAAAACAGAGTCTGGACACCCATGTGAGTTACTGGACCGAACCTCAGCTCAAGTTAGTCTCTGTTCCCCACTTGGTTTCTGTTGACATCCTGGTGAGGAAGAATGGCGCCTCATTACAGGTGGGCAAGGATGGATGGGAGTTCAGGCTCCCATTAGTCCTCCACTCTTGCCACCCTGGCTGGGAGAGGCAGGGCTGCCTCACATTGCTCCCCTCATGCTTCTGAATACATCAAGGAGGTAGGAAGTCAAGTATCCTGGAAAGTCATGAAAGCCCAGGTTTCCCACGTGGCCTTTTCTGATGCCAATCCAACGGGGAAGAGGATGAGCAGATTTTTACTGCTGAGTTGGGGTGGAAGTCCAGGCTTACCATGTGCTCTCCACCAGGGGGAGGAAAGCCTTCAGTCCCCACTTGGTCATCTCTGACACCACCCAGGCAGGAAGGGGAGGGATGTTTCTTCATATCCTGGTAGAATGAAAGTCTAGGCTCCCGTTCACCTTCACTGAGAGTTTGAGGAGTGAGACCACACTTTCTTTTCCTGCGGTAAAATTAAAGTACGGCACTTATTGTCTACATATTTTCTCTATTGCTAGGCTGCTCTTTTCTGATCTTTGAATGGACAGAATGGGATTTTCCTGGGGCTTTTTTACTCTCATTCATTGACATTTTGGGGTTAGTGACTTTTCCAGCACTGAGTCTGTGATAAATGAAGCAAAAGAAAACCAAGAAAATCTACTACCTGTTCCTTGTATCTAATGCTCTTGGCTGGTCTGTCTTCTTCTTTTTATCTACCATAGACTTCTTCTGTTGCTTCGTATATAATGTCCATGATTTTTAGCTATAATTAGCAAGAGGACAAGTGAAAACTGCATTTACACCCTGATGTGGAAGACCCTACTTAATATGATTTTACTTCTAAGTTTATTGGGGTAGTCTTCATTGTCCAGTTCACCTTAATAATTTTTCCATTTGTCTTTGAGTGGCATGCACATTCTTTGGTTGTTGGCTGGAATGGAGTATTCTATACTGTCAATGGAACCAATTTTATTATAGTTTTGTTTAGACTTTCTGTATCCTTGCAAAATTTTCTCTAAGGGTATAATTCAAACAGTTTCTCAATCAAACAATAGAACTAAGAAACTTAAGGATGTTGTTCTGTAGCAAAGGGATAAGGTAGAGAAGTTATTATCCTGAAGACATTTGTGGGTATGGCTTTTGCCTAATGAAGTGAATCCTATTAATACTCAAAGGTGATGCATCAGATCTTTGAGGAAAAAGTCATAGATGCAGAAACATAGCTTGGAGAAAAAGTGACAGAAACAGTACAAAATGAAAGGGAACTTTTGGAACCCTAAATATTAACAAGCTAGAAACAGGCTAAAGCAAATACTCATTCAAAAAGTCTGCGCTGCATTTCCTGGCAAAGGAAGGGTGACTTCGATGGCAAAAGTAATTGGCTACTGGGAAGAACCAAAAATTCTGAGGGTGGAGTTGAAAGTTCTGAAGAATCATTTCCAGGAAGTAACAGGACTGAGTTCTAATCAAGGAACTTCCTACATTTGCCTGGATGAATTTCAAAATTGCTATGGATTTGTGACTCTGTGCTTCACATTTTTTCCCTTTTGAAACTGGAGTCTATAGTGGTTAGCATCATTTTTTGCTGGGTGTACAGGAGCAGATACTGTATCTATTTCACAGACTTGCAGGAAGAACTCTATTTAGGGAGCAGCGCATAAGGAGCTTCATGTGGGAGATGCACCCTCATCTGGACTTGATTTAGGTAGGGTGATACTGTAGGTTTTCCTGACATGGTAATGGGATAAGATTTGGTGAGGGACTGGGGGACATGGCAGGATGTGAGTGTATTTTGTATGTGGGAGAAACTTAGATCTTTTGGAGCCAGAGGGTAGACTCTGGTAACCAGCCTTTCGGGCAGCCTCTCTCCACCACTGTGGTCTCTCTCACTCTCTCTTCTCTCTCTCACTCTTTCTTCCTCTCTCTGTTGGCTCTTATTCTCAGGTAAAACTACATCATAAGCAGCATATGGAGAGCCCTTCATGGTGAGGAAATAAAGTCTCCTGCCAATGGCCAGATGAGTGAGCTTGGAAGTGGCACTTCCAGATAAGACAGCAGTCTCAATCAGCAGCTTAACTCCAAGCACAGAATCGATGCTGAGTCACAAGCACTCAGTTAAGCTGGTCTCAGCTTCCTGAGTCTAAGAACCTCTGTGAAATAATATTATTTTATTTGTTTTCATCTGCTCATTTTGGGGTAATTTGTTATACAGCAACAAATAATACACCAGACATTTTCAATTTCTATACCCAGAATAATATACAAAGAAGAGTGCAAGACTTTTGTCCGTATACTTATTTCTACGGGACTGTTCTTATGAGCGTTTTCAAAATAGATATGTGAATCCGCCCCTGAAACTGTCATTACATCTGTAAGTGTGGTTGTTTCCTGAGCAAAAGGCAAGCTTTCCCTAATTTGGTGGCATGATTCTTTGGGTAAGACATATGGTTACAGCAGAAGTCTGTGAGGTATTGAAAGCTACAGGCCAAACAGTTCTGTGGTTCTGTTTTGCCTCCGGGGACATCGGTAACTGAAAGAAGTGAAGGGCTAGTCTCTAAACTCACTGTTGCCATGCAACACAGACCATTGGTTTTATCTTTTATTTTCTTATATTTTTGTCCATTACCTCTCAATTGCTGTGCTAAGCTTTAAAAAAAAAAAAATCAGAAATCCTTCTACATAGGTGTTTGTCTGCTTTTCTTGACAAGCAATAATTTGAGGTTCATGTAAGGTGACTCATTTGAGGCAGCCCTTGTTGAATAGCCCAGTGATTTAAATGAGGTCTGTTGGAAATGGATCTTTGGTTCCAAATCAGTATGCCACTGCATTGTGACTTAGTTTACAGCACTTCTTCCTTTCTTGATTCTCTCTTTCTTTTTCTGAATTCCAATCAGAACAAGAACTAGGGCATATTTCATAGTTTACGATTAATTCTGATATCTTGAAAGGGTTTTAGAGTGAGACTTTTTCCGCCTTTGTTTTAAAAGAGAGTAGAGATTGTTACCGTTACGCTTCATGTACTTTTATCAAAACAGAGAGCCTAACCTAAATTATCTTTCTGGCAGATATTTCAACAGGCTCTTTTTAATGTTCTACTTGGCAGCATTTGTTTTATGGACATACACTGCCCTCTATAAAGATGTACTGCTTATGTTTCCTGGGACAGAGAAATGGAAACAATCTCTATAAGGCACATACACCAAGAAAGTATTTATTTAATGTATTGTACTACCTTTTTGGAAAGGAAAATAGACGGCTAGCTATTGATTTTTGTTCTTGTTTGTGCTTTTTGTTTTTGTAATACAGTCTTTTAATAGCAACATTCTATCTTCTACTTTGCATCTTTTCTCCACATCTGGCTGTTCACCATTTATGTTCACAATAGATGGAAGAAAAACTTGTAAATCATTTAACCTTGTTTGCCTAATATCTTTCCTTGATATTATATATTAGCTTGTGTTACATTAAAAGGCTTTTAATATTATAGACCAGGAAGTACTCGTTTAATTCAGTTTTCAGAAAGCAGAAGGGGCAGCTACTCTACATCTTAGAAACAGGGAATGGAGTGGTTGAATGTAACTGTGCAATTACATAGCTATGACATCACTATTTTTTATACTTTATTATGGAAAAGAAAACATGTTACACCATTAGGATATACCTCTTCCTGTCTCTTCTTTTCACTCCTAGCTCTCTTAGGAAACCTAGTTGCCTTTATTTCCATTGCAAACAGTGGTCAATATCGAAAGTTGGAAGATGTGGGCCTGGATGTCAAAAAAACTTGGCATTCCACTGTGGCACAGGTTTGTCCCCTCCTTTCCGAGTAGTACTCCTACTGATAATCAGGATCAGAGAGAGAGAAGCCTTCTGGATAGGGTAGACTTCAGGGCACGGTTGTTGGAAGTTGTATTAGTCCGTCCTTGCATTACTATAAAGAAATACCCGAGACTAGGTAATTTATAAAAAACAGAAGTTTAATTGACTGACAGTTCTTCAGGCTGTACAGGAAGCATGATGACTTCTGGGAGGCCTCAGGAAGCTTTCGATCACGAAGGAAGGTGAAGGAGAAGCAGGCACATCTTACGTGGCAGCAGTGGGAGGAAGAGAGAGAACTAGTGGGGTGGTGCTACTGGTGCTACTCACCTTTAAACAACCAGAGCTCATGAGAACTCACTCACCCTACAGTACCAAGGGGGATAATACTAAATCATTAACAAGAACTCTGCCCCATGATCTAATCACCTCCCACTAAACCCCACCTTCAGCACTGGTGATTACAATACAACATGAGATATGGGTGGGAGCACAGATTCAAACCACATCAGCAGTTTTCACTCCACACTTTTCTCTGCCTGAGGCCCTTTCAGATATTTCACTAATGAAACAAAATACACCATGACTAAGTACATATTAATAGTCAAATCTATACTGTAAGGCATCTCCATGTTCTGGGAAACATTCTAAGAATACACAAGGCATATACCATGTGTTAACCACTCATAGGAATGAGGTAGGAGACCGGCAAGACTTACTTCCTGGTCTCAACAGGCTAAAAGGAAGAAGCCAGCTGGAACTAGCAAATGATGCCAAAGGCACACTCTAGTTGTCCTAGCTGCTCATCAGCATAAGACACGCCCACCAGCACCATGACAGTTTACAAATGCTGTGGCAACACCTGGAACTCCCTGCCACTTTTCTAGATGTTTCGGAATAACCCTCCCCTTAATTTGCACGTAATTAAAAGTAGGTATAAATACTGCCAGCCAGGAGCCCCTATGCTCCTACTCTGGGTGCACTGCCTATGGTTTAGCCCTGATCCACAAGGACCAGGCACCGAGCTGCACACTGCTGCTTCTGCTAACTTGCTTTCTTCCACTGCTGGTTCACTCTTAAATTCTTTCCTAAGCAAAGCAAAGAACCCACCCATGCTAATCCCCACTTTTCGGGCTCACCTGCTCTGCATCAGGAACATCAATAAAAGAAGAATAATTCTGAATGCCAAAAAAATGCTACTGCTCCCTTTTCCTCAAACTATCTGTGGTGAAAAGTGAGTGTTTGTTGTTTATTTTCAATTTACAGTTCATTGTATGTGGATTGAATTTAAAAATGTAATTAAAAAATAGTAAAATAAACACAAAGACAAACAGAACATACAAGCTTGTTGATATGTTAAAGCTTTTAAACATTTTCTCTCAATGTTTGCATTTATTACAAACTCTTAGGAGTTTGTGGATTGGCATTGGTCCACAAAAGACACTTTGAGTAGCATGACAAGTACTGCTCTGAAAAAGATGATGCAGCTGGGTGCGGTGACTCACGCTTGTAATCCCAGCACTTTGGGAGGCCGAGGCGGGTGGATCACGAGGTCAGGAGATCGAGACTATCCTGGCTAACACAGTGAAACTCTGTCTCTACTAAAAATACAAAAAAAGAAAAAAGAAAAAAAGATTAGCCGGGTGTGGTGGCAGGCGCCTGTAGTCTCAGCTACTCAGGAGGCTGAGGCAGGAGAATGGCATGAACCCGGGAGGCGGAGATTGCAGTGAGCCGAGATCACGCCACTGCACTCCAGCCTGGGCGACAGAGTGAGACTCTGTCTCAAAAAAAAAAAAAAAAAAAAAAAAAAAAAAAGATGATGCAGCTGGAGCCCCAAGTCGTTTTTTCACAAGGACATTTTCCTCAATTTGTATTACAGCTCAATATTCTTGAAGCATGTTATATATTCCCACGAGTACTATTGGCTTACTACAGAAGGGACAACTAGGATCTTTACGGCTGTGTGTGAAGTTGGAAAAAGCTTCCCATATAATTCTGATGGATTCTCCTTGTCCTGCCTTAGAACCATTGTGGTAAGAAACCACAAATAGGTAATGAGATTCTATTCTGTATAAAGCCCTGTATTATACAACTATACACACAAAGACCATGAGACAGACCTGAACACTATCCATAAATGTGAGAATGGGGATAGCAGTGGGACTCATGCAAAAATAACTAATGATTCAAAGTAATTCATAAAAAGTTAATTTGCACATTGGAAGTGCACAGATTAATTATAGTGTCATAGATTTAAATACCAGTTATACCACCTCCTAGTTTTTAAATTTAGATTTATAATCTCAAATTTATAGGGTTTTGTGAAAATGTAACTACACTGTTATGGAGGGTTAAACAAAAATAAACTTACACTAGGGAAGGGGAGAAGTAGCATAAATACATTCCTTAGAAAAAGATTTTAAAAGATTAAATTATTTTATGTGACACCTCAGATATAACACCTAGCCTTACCTCCAAGGATGTGTGTTGTTCTGCCATATTTATATAAACATTGATAAAGAAAAGGTCAAATGTATAAGTGCCATTACGGATGAATGTGAGATTACATACATAAAGCAAGTAGTACAGGTGATGTCATATGGTATGTTTTCAAAACATGGTACCCATGTCTAATTTCATTTAAAGTTTTTCCACCAAGATTAACTAGGTGAGATGAGCTAATTTTATATCCATATAAAATAGCACATTGATAAAGCCCTGGTTGCAATTCCATAAATATTTTTTGATGGATCACTCTCATCACTTCTCATTTTACAAAGTTAGACTAAAAAGATATTTTAGCACAATTATCTTTCTCAAGATTTGCAAATATTTCTAACATAACTTCAGTTAAAAGAGTAATGACAGAGAAATGTAAGATGGCATAAAGTACTGACAGCCTAAAACAAAATGCAGCAAAATGGATGGAGCTGGAGGCCATAAATCTAAGCGAATTAACTCAGGAACAGAAAATCAAACCCTGCATGTTCTCACTTATAAGTGGGAGCTAAACATTGAGCACACATGGACATGAATATGGGCACAATAGACACTCAGGACTACTAGAGGGTGAGGGGGATGGTGAGTTGAAAAACTACCTATTGAGTACTGTGCTCACTACCTGGGTAATGGGATCCATATCCCAAACCTCACCATCACACGACATTCCCAGGTAAGAAATCTTGACATATTCCCCTGCATCTAAGATAAAATTTGAAATTTAAAAACAAAAAATGAAAACAGTAAAAAAGTCTCAGAAACT
Source organism: Mandrillus leucophaeus (assembly GCF_000951045.1). Lineage (NCBI taxonomy): Eukaryota > Metazoa > Chordata > Mammalia > Primates > Cercopithecidae > Mandrillus > Mandrillus leucophaeus. The sequence continues at coordinate 822,986 of NW_012108363.1, read as the reverse complement.
TTAATAAAGCAAATGATAAATAGATTTGATTTTGATTTTTAAGGTATCCGTTTATTTCTAATATATTTATGTAATTATATATATTTCTAATGTTTTAAGTCAATTCTAGGTATATTTCAAAAGAAAAAAGAATTGAGAAACTAAAGATGTATGCTAAGAGAAGGAAGATTTTAGTACAGGCTTGTGATGTTCAAAATACCTCTCACATATTTTAAGTAATACAATTTATTCATATGACTGGCAATTGATCAGGGAAACAGTTATTCAATATTGACACATTTGGTACAACTTTCTTATTCTGGGCTCATAGCACGAAGAAGTGACATCTGATTATTAACTAAAAATAAGAAAGTACTGAACAATATTCATTGTAAAAATGTATTTTTATTTCAAATAAAATTCACCTGCAAAAGTAATTTTTTTGAGGCTTTAAGGAAATTAGCTGCTTTGGCCAAGTTGGAGTTAAGTGTAGCTTCAGCTTTTGTTATCCCTGTTTCATAAGATCTAGATTTTGTTCATGTGGGTATAGTTAGAAAATGGGATCTTTTCTCGCACAGGGCGCTTAAAGAGAAATAGGTACTTGCTTAACAGTAAACATTTAGATGATGACCATAACAAAAGGTCAAAACTTGCTATGAAACTAGACTTTGGCATGACAGTCAGTCGCTAGGAGAAAGAAGGGAATATTTACAAGAAATTCAAATATTTCCTTAAGTCCAGGATTATAGGTGGGTAACTAAGGATGTTTGAATTCTACTTAACAGACTACATTTAATAATTAAGTAATTTCTAGATGCACCCCCACAGTTGCTCAGCTATAAATGTAAACTGGTGTGTACCTTTTATGGAATTTGAATAGTGAATCATCAGCAGTAGTCTTTCCCCTAAAGACTTTGTTTTGGGGAAAAACAAAATCTTTGTTGGGGAAAAACAAAATCTTTGTTTATAACACATTCATATATAAAATCATTTAGTGGGTCCTAGGTCTTTGAAAAACCACAAAAAAATTTCCTTAGCATAGCTTATTTAGACTATTTAAACGTGATTCACAAATCTCACTTTACATACACTCTGCTCCCATTCTTCCTTCTTGTGTACTGTCCTGGTGTCTGGGACTTCACTTGGAGAGGTAAACTGACCTCAAATGCCAACTTCATTTCTTTTTACTTATCTAATCTTAATATGTGTCCATCTGCAAACAATGTCTTCAGTACTTCTAATGTCTAAAATATGCTTGACAATGCAGGCATAATTGCCATGTTCTAATTCTCTAAATAGAATGTCACAAAAGCCATGTTATATACTTCTAAGTATCTCTCACAGATCTTAGCACAGTGCTATGTCTATAGTTAAGGCACTTTCACTTATCTCA
>NW_012108363.1:819150-820874 GCF_000951045.1 Mandrillus leucophaeus | reverse complement strand
AGGTGGGAGAATTGCTTGAGGCCCGGAGTTTGAGATTAGCCTGGGCAACATAGTGAGACCCCTTCTCTACAATAAATAAAAAATTATAAAATACCCAGAAGTGGTGGTGTGTACCTGTGGTTCCAGCTGCTTGGGCAGATGATGCAGGAGGATTGCTTGAGCCTAGAAGTTTGAGGCTGCAGTGAGCTATGATCACACCCCTGCACTCCAGCCCAGACAATAGAGATTAGTGAACTTGAATATATAGCAACAGATAATGTACAAAATGTAACACAAACAGAAAAACAATTTAAAGAAGAAAAAGTGTATCAGAGAGCTGTGAGGCAACTTTAAGACACATTACATATAAAATTGCAGTCTTCAAAGGGAGGAAAGGAGCAGTAAAATATTTGAAGAAATAATGTCTCCACATTTTCCATAAAGCTCTATGAACCCTAAGCAGAAGAAACAGAAAGAAAACTCTATGAAAGCACTTCAGAAACAAATTACTCAAATCATGATAAAACTTTTAATGTTTAAGACTTTTTTTAATTTAAAAAATGATGAGTTAATTATAGAGGAAAGTAAAGATAAAAAAACAGGATTTATTCTCATAATCAACTAAGTAAAAAGATAGTAGAGCATTATGTTTAAACTACTGAAGCAAAATATCTAGCAACTAGAATTTTTTAAAGAGTTAACATAACTTTCAAAAAAAAAAAAAAAACCATGAAATTTATCAGACTTAGAAACACAGAAAAAAATATATATTTTAACAAACCAGTCTTACAAGAGACATTAAAGGAAGTCCTGTGGGCAGAAAAATAAAAATACCTAATGGAAATATAGAAATGCAAAAGGAGTAAGGAACACTAGAAATAGTAACAAGAAAAAATATATTATTGGTTTTCTTCTTATGTAAATTTCTTTACAAAGTAAATAACAAAATTTTACACTAAATAACAATGCTTTGAAGTTTTTGTACTACATAAAAGTAAAATGAATGACAACAATAACATAAAAGTGGGAATTGAGAAGTGAAACTATTTAATGTGAAATTCTTATACTTTGCAAGAAGAAATATAGTATCATTTGAAGACAATCTGTGAAGGGTCCAAATATATATTATGAACTCAGCAACTGCTAACTTTGCAAAAGAAAGAGTTATAGCTAAATCAACAATGGAGATAAAATAGATAAATTTAAATTTTTCTCCAGAAGAAAGCAAAAAAAAAAAAAAAAAAGCAACATGGAAACAAAGAACATATAAGACATATAAAAAAAAATAATGAGAAGAGAGATTTAAGCCTAACCATAATAATAATCATTAAATATAAATAGTATAATTAGTCCAATTAAAAGTGAGAGGTTTTCAGATTAGATAGACCCGTCTATAGCTTGCCTATGAGAAGCATTTTCTTGTAAAGACACAAATTAGTTAAAAGCTAAAGGATATAAAAAGCTGTATTGGTCGGGCATGATGGTTCATGCCTGTAATACCAGCACTTTGGGAGGCTGAGGCGGGCGGATCACTGGAGATCAGGAATTCAAGACCAGCCTGGCCAACATGGTGAAACCCCATCTCTACTACACATAAAACAATTAGATGAGGCAGGCAGATCACTGGAGGTCAGGAATTCGAACCAGCCTGGCCAATACGGTGAAACCCCGTCTCTACTAAAAATACAAAAATTGGCTGGGCATGGTGGTGAGCGCCTATAATCCCAGCTACTCAGGAGGCTGAG
>NW_012108363.1:816931-817640 GCF_000951045.1 Mandrillus leucophaeus | reverse complement strand
CACCCACCTTGGCCTCCCAAAGTGCTGGGATTACACACCTGCGCCACTGTGCCCAGCCAATATTTTCAATGAGTCAGTCTGTAAAACCTTTCTTTTGTAATCAGGCACTGAAGGGTATTCTAGGATTAATTTTTTGAACCATTCACCAAGAAATGCAGGATTTAGAATTTGTGGGTTTTGTTAATAAAAAACGTATGAGCTTGAATGTTTCCACGTTTATGTATGTATGTGTGCACATGTTTTTGTGTAGCTAATCTCTGAATACATTGACCAAAATCTCTTAAGAATTACTATTTCTTTGGTTATATTTGAGTACTCACAGAGTTCACCTAATTTTTGTTATTTTCCTTTCAGAAAGGAGTTGATACTATATTTAACACCATAGTCAAACAAATTGAGACATCATTGTCAAATTAAATGTAAAACAATAAAAAATTTGGAGCTTGTGCTTTGAGAAAGTTGTACAGTTAAGAAATGGTAGTTGTGTAATTCAATTTATAATTTATGTTTGACTTTGTGACATTTAAAGGACAGAGCGATAGACTGACAGAGATAGAGATACCTTTATATATCTATAAAACATATATATAAAATATATATCTATAAAAAATATATATACACACACACACATACACACACACACACACGCACACATTTTGTTTGTTTTTGTTTTGTTTTGTTTTTTGTTTTGAGATGGAGTCTCACTCTG
>NW_012108363.1:811829-812681 GCF_000951045.1 Mandrillus leucophaeus | reverse complement strand
AAATCTCAAAAAAAAAAAAAAAAAAAAGACCAAAATGTGAGTTATTTTGCATAGTGCCTTTGTGTGTGTGTATATATTAAATATTTGTTGCATGCATAAGCATATTAATTAGATGTTTAAGAATCATACATTCTTATTATTCATTTTCTCACAAGATTACCTATTTTCTGCTACAGTCTATGACACTTGGGATATAGATTTTGTTTGATTCACTGATATCTCCTCCAGTAATATATAAAGTGATCAAACAAGATCATTAGAATACATTTGAATTTCCCACAAAAATAGAGATTTTCATATGATCTATTGCTTTTAGTTTTCTCCACTTCTATTATTTTTCACTACAAAGTTAACAATCTAGAATTATAACTGTTTTTAGTTGGACTCCAGTCTTTGAGCAGTTACAAGGAAAATTTGAAAGCAAGGGATGGAGATAAAAAGTTTTTTAAGTAGTAGATCCATGAAGATAATTCAAGACAATCCAGAAAATAGAGAAATAATTTTTATCCATTTTAAATTTTTATACTCTTTGAAAATTGTCAATTACTAGATTTAATTAAGGGAAAATGTAAAGTCAATATGTGTGCATATTTTTAAATGATAAAACACATTACAAGACTTCAATTATCATCTTAAGTTAGTTTTCTCTGAACAGATTTGCAGTGCTGGTCAGAATGGTATTTGAAGCCAGACAAAAGGGTCATCTGGGCTGGGCGCGATGGCTCACTCCTTTAATCCCAGCACTTTGGGAGGCCAAGGCAAGCAGATTACCTGAGGTCAGGAGTTTGAGACCAGCCCGACCAACATGAAGAAACCCCATCTCTACTAAAAATACAAAATTAGCCAGGCATG
>NW_012108363.1:805314-807094 GCF_000951045.1 Mandrillus leucophaeus | reverse complement strand
TCTATCTACCTAGCTACCTACCTAGCTATCTCTAAGTTAAAACATCAACTACAAAGGTTAACAACATGAAAAATAAATTTCCTATCTTTATGTTTTGAGTTTCCTGGTTTCTGTACTCAGGGACAAAACTTCATCTATGCCTCAATTTTCTCAGCTATAAAATTGAGATAATTACCACTTTCATCCCATTGATTTAAATTATCATTTGGTGTAACTTTCTTCCAACTTGAAGAATTTCCTTTAGGGCACATCTTCTGACAATGAAGTATTCCAATTTGTATCTGAAATATCTTTATTTTGCTTTATTTTTAAAAGATATTTTCTCTCGATAAACAATTTTCCTTTTACAGCTATTTTCTTTTAGCACTTTAAACGTGTTCCACTCTCATTTGTCCATTAATGTTTCTGATAAGTCATTCCTAATTTGAATAACTCTTCTCCTATTTGTAATATTTCAGTACTCCTTAATGACTTTCAGGATTTTCTTTTTATCTTTTGGATATCAACATTTTAATGTCACATGTCCAGTTATATACTTGTTATTGCATTTATACTTCTAGACTATTTTGTCGAGCTTCTTGAGTCTATAAATGAATGTCTGTTACCAAATTTGGAATGTTTTCAGCCATTATTTCTTCATATTTTTCTTCCTTAATGTCCATGATCTGTCTCTGGTCCTTCCGGAATTCCAATCACACATATAATAGATTTCACTCAATATTGTCATACAGACTTCTAAGACACTACTTTTTTTTCTATTTTTTTCTTTATGTTCATTAGATTATATGATTTCTATTTATCCACAAGATCATTGGTTATTTTATTTCTGCCATTGACATTATTTTCTTAACCCTTTCCAATTACTTTTATATCAGTTATTGTGCTTTTCAGCTCTAGAATTTTTATTTCATTTTGTTTTGTTTCTATATTTTTGTTGATAGTCTGTCTCTACTTATTATGCATGTATTTTCTTTTAAGTACTTAAATATATTTGTAGTAGGGTTTTTAAAGTCCTTTTGTATTCATTACAATGTGTAATTATGTCAGAGTTGTTTTCTGTTGCATGCTTATTTTCTGGAGTAGGGGTCATATATTTCTGTTTCATCATATGTTCAGCAGTTTCTAATTGTATGTTGGATTTTACAAATACTAAGTTTTAGAAAATCTGCAGTTTCATACATTCCTCTATAGATTTGTTTTTGCAGGCAGTTGACTTGGTTGGACTCAAATTCCGTTTTTGTCTACTCTGAAGTGGGAAGTCAGCGAAATCTCTGCAAAGTTCATTCAGCTTCTGGCTCCTTTTCACTGTAGGCTTTAGTGTCTCACCTGTTCTTACATCGGTTAGTATTCATTCAATGCTTTTGGTGGATTTTAAATGCAGACTTTTGGTCTTTTATGGCTCTTCCTCCTGAATATCCCCACTCTCTCATTCTTACTTGCTGGCTATTCTTTCAAATTCAATACTTTCCAACCTCAAACTAATAAACAGCATCTCTCTGCTACTCTAGCAGAATCGAAGTATGACAGTTTATCTTTTCAGATGTATGTTCCTCTAATTTCTCCCAACTTTTGGTCACTTTTCAATACCTTCAAATAGCTACATCTTATATTTTGTTGAGGCTGTATAATTTTTTTCTTGCAATACGTTTGGCGTAGCTACTTCTCCATTTCTAGAAGCCAGAAAATTTACTCCTCCATTCCTGGAAGGCAGAGGTCTATTTCATGTATTTCAAAATTAAAGTGACAAGTCAATTTTCACATCTTTCTTATGTGACTTGCT
>NW_012108363.1:784595-804329 GCF_000951045.1 Mandrillus leucophaeus | reverse complement strand
ACTCCTTTAATCCCAGCACTTTGGGAGGCCAAGGCAAGCAGATTACCTGAGGTCAGGAGTTTGAGACCAGCCCGACCAACATGAAGAAACCCCATCTCTACTAAAAATACAAAATTAGCCAGGCATGGTGGTGCATGCCTGTAATCCCAGCTACTCAGGAGGCTGAGGCAGGAGAATCGCTTGAGCCTGGGAGGCGGAGGTTACCATGAGCCGAGATCACGCCATTGCACTCCAGCCTGGGCAACAAGAGCGAAACTCCATCACACACACACACACAAGTCAGATTCCTATAATTGTTTAATAATTTTTTGTGTATTTACATATATATACACACACATATAAACATGCTTAAATAAAGCCATTCTGTCATTAGCCAAAGACCACATACAGATGAAAGATGTTACTGAAATAAATGAGAAAACGTATGATAGGGTTACACTTCAGAAATGAGTTTATTATATATATTTCAAGTATATATGATTGTTCTGTAAAACTTTTTAGTATTCCGTATACTCAGTTCTAAAGTAGAATCTCAGCACTTTTTTTTTATGTGTAGTTCCAAGTTAATAAGTGCTGAAAAATAGTTTATGGGGAAGGCATTTAAATTGAATATATTGGAAAAGTTTTTGTTTGCTAATTTCACAGTGTTTTAGAAGACGGTTCTATAATTGCAGCATTCAGAAGATTAAAGAGACATTTTATCAGAGAGCAAGAAAATGTTGTTAACCAGAAAACAGTACCTCAGAAACAAATTAAATATGATAAAAATTCCATTTACCTTGATAAAATTTATCAGTAACTCAATGATAAGTACAAACAAGGGAGCTAAAGATATGAAAGAGATTGTTTAAGAATTGTGGTATAGGCAATATATCGCAAAGACAGAGGGATAGCACAGCTCTATAAAATGCACCTGTAAGAAACAGCAAGATTATAAAAGTAGGCATCAGCGCTGATAATACTGATAATAAACTGCTGCAAGCACTAAAATGGAAGTTTAAAATTGGAGAAATGAACAAAATAACCCACAGAAAGCTGCTTGGTTTATTGATGGTATGCCCCATATACCTTGGAGACATGTACCTAAAGGCCTTGAAGGATGCATGTCTTTTTCATTCTTTCATTTTTTTGATTTCCAACTTCCATTTTAAGTCAAGGGATACATGTGTCATGGTGGTTTGCTGCACAGATCACCCAATCACCTAGCATCCATTAGCTATTTTTCCTGATACCCTCCCTCCTCCCACCCCCACCCTCCAACAGGCCCCAGTGTTTATTGTTCCCATGTGTCCATATGTTCTCATCATTCAGCTCCCAGTTATAAGTGAGAACGTGTGGTATTTGGCTTTCTGTTCCTGTATTAGTTTGCTGAGGGTAATGGCGTCCAGCTACATCCATGTCCCTACAAAGGATATGATCTCATTCCTTTTTATGGCTGCATAGTATTCTATGGTGTATGTGTTCCACATTTTTTTAATCCAGTCTATCATTGGTGGGCATTTAGGTTGATTCTATGTCTTTGCTCTTATGAATAGTGCTGCAACGGACATACACGTGCATGTATCTTTATAACATAATGATTTATATTCCACTGGGTATATACCCAGTAATGGAACTGCTGGGTTAAATAGTATTTCTGCCTCTAGGTCTTTGAGGAATCGCCACACTGTCTTCCACAATGGTTGAACTAATTTATATTCCCTCCAAAAGTGTAAAAGCATTCCTTTTTCTCCACAACCTTGCCAGCATCTGCTGTTTTTGCCTTTTGAATAATAGCCAGTCTGACTGGTGTGAGATGGTATCTCATTGTGGTTTTTATTTGCATTTCTCTAATAATCAGTGATTTTGAGCTTTCTTCCCTAACTTTCTTGGCCACATGTATGTCTTCTTTCGAGAAGTATCTATTCATGTCCTTTGCCCACTTTTTAATGCTTTTTTTTTTTTTTGTAGATTTATTTAAGTTCCTCAAAGATGCTGGATGTTAGACTTTTCTCAGATTGATAGATTGCAAAATTTTTCTCTCATTCTGTAGGTTGTCTGTTTACTCTGATGATAGTTTCTTTTGGAGGATGCATTTCTTCACCAGTGTTTAATTGTTGTCATAAGAAGTATCCTTTGTCCTCTCTAAAATCATCTATTTCAGCTGGAAAAAAAGATTTTGTATTTAAAGATGTGGTTTAGGTTTTTATTAAAATCATGTTTTATTTTGTAATAATGAATCCACTTTAATTAAAGGGATTTCTGCCAAACTATTTGCTGCAGGGAAGTGAAATATAAAGTTCTCAAGATTTGAAACCTAAGATTTCTTAGATCATTTACAACACAAAAGTTGCATGATTCTATATGTAGCTCCAATCTTGGCATACAGTTAGGATGTGGATTAGCTGATTGTCACTAAAATCCAGCATGATGTGTTTAAAGGTGATACAGACTTATATGGATGCTAGTTAAATCATTATTTGTCATGGTAGATAAGTAGGACTTAATTTTTAAAATATATTTGCCAATGTCACCTGGTTAGAAAAATTAGCCAAAACTTTAGGCCCCATGTGGTATTTTATGGCAGCATTAAGTATTGAGTGGATCCTACTTCTAGCACTGATAAATTGTAAAACCTCCAATTACTGACTTTATTCCTGAAAGCCCTGATTATTACATTTAATAGACTTCACAATAGTGCTCACATGTTAAATATGCTGGGAGTATTAAAACTACAAAGCCTGAAATGTTGGGCACCAAATTCACCCTCTGGCAATTAGTTACTTTCCAATAATTCATAGTTAATAACTCATTTGATCCACATACTCATTAACAGGATCTATTTAACAATATTATTACGACTTTTTTCAGGCTTTATGATACATTGCATTGGTGACTTGGAACCAAATAGAAATTAGACAGGTATCTTTGTAATCCTATACAAATTTCCCACTCTTTAAGTTCCGAAACAGCATGATGATAAAATGTCCCATCCTATAGTAAGAGCAGCCCACAACAAGGAGAAAGTTTAATATAAAACACACTTGTTTTTTGTCTGATATGTGAAGGTTCTTATCTTATATTTTGGTAACCAGCTATTTCGTAGAGTTTTATTTGATTATTCTAATTCTAATTCCATGAGAGTTCTTTTTTGGTTGTTTTGTAGCTTCTAATTTCTTTAATACAACTCTACATGGAAATTGGCATGACCAGTTTCTTTCCAGAGAGAGAACAATAATTGGATATAGTGATACATCAAATTAATGAGAAAGTGAACTTGTTTCTCATAAATTGACCATCATAAAAAGACTGAAAACCTCACATATGCTAAGAACAAAAAAAGCTATTATAAATTATATAAGTAAAAGAAAAACCAACATACTATGAAGGAAATTTTCTATTTAGAAAATCTCCAGAAGTTAAGTTTTGGAGTTATGGAGAAAAAAAATTAACTAAAGAATATTCCTAGGAGAAAAGAAGAGGATTTGGTCAACATCAATTTCTGAAAAAAAAAATTTTTGAAAAAAATTGTAAATGATTTAATTGACTATTATAGTGCCTATGATCTGTTTACTTCATATTTCCCAGAATTTCATTTCAAAAAATTCAGTAGGGCAGTTATATTTGCTGTAAACTAACTTTAAATCAGATAAGTAACTACTGAAATAGACAATTTTATTCATGAGTTTTTTATCGATTTGAGTTAAACCAATTATACATAACGATATATATAACACATGGTAGGATAATCTCTTCTGTCCAATATAGTAATTTTATGTGTATATGTGTGTATGTGCACATTTATATGTATATTTATGCCTATGCATGTTAAAACCTATATTCATATACCTAGCTGTATCCCCAGTAGACTTATGCAATAACTGAAGCGTCAGCTGCTCTGCGGGGATTTACCACTTAAGAAACTGGGTTGTTTGATACTGGCAGCTGCATAAAACTCAACATATAAAGCTTTGGGCAGTGCAAGGTGGAGGGACTGCGAGAAGATAAAATGATCCTTGAATAACTATATCTTCATTGAAAGAGTAGACAAGAGAAAGGAATGCCAGCAAAGAAAGACAAAGCATACATTTTTGTTTTCATACTAGTATTATTTGGGAAAAGCAAAAGCTTCCCTAAGAACCTGCTCAATTACACTGCCGATTTTTTATTTCTGTGTTATTTCTAACCTCTATGTTTACAGTCTCTGAAACACTAAGACAAACCTACAGGTATGTTGGAAGTATCAAGAAGGTCTCTGAAAAATTAATGAAACATGTAAACTAGAAATATTAAAAGCAGCCAGAGGCAAACAAAGTTCAAAAACAACACTGAAGAAACGAAACAAGAACATATAGAGCAATATCTTCTAGGAATGTAAAGAAAGGAAGACATAGAAATATGTAGAAGACCATAACAAGATTATCAAACAAATTTTAGTAATTGACATTTTTAGATATTTTTAAAACAAAACATTCAATGATGTCAGAATGTACATTTTGCTCAAGTACACTGTAAAGTCCAGAAATAGTTCCAAATCTGTATGGACAACTGATTTTTTACACAGACAAAAAGTTAATTTAATGGTGAAAAGATAGCTATTTTGACAAATAAAGTAGAAACTATTGGATATACTTAGATGAAAAGAAACAAAAACAAAGTAAAAACAATATTCTGTCTGTAAATCAACAGCATATACGAAAGGCAACTCAAAATGGACATTGCCAGGATTTAAATGTGTCCCCAAAGTTCATGTGTTAGAAACTTAATCCCCAATACAGAAGTGCTGAGAAGTAGGGCCTAATAAGAGTATATTAGGTTGTGAGGACTTCGCCCTTGTGAATGAATTAGTGTCATAATCATGGGATTGTGTTAGTTGTTAAGAGAGTGGTCTTCTTATAAAAGCAAGTTTGACCCCCTCTTGCTGGCTTGTTCTATTGTGCTCTCTTACGCATCTGCCTTTCACCATGGGATAAAGCAGCGAGAAGACCTTCACCAGATGTAGGCCCTTTGACCTTGGATGTCTTGGCCTCCAGAATGGTAAGAAAAAAAAAGGAATTTCTTTATAAGTTACCCAGTCGGTGGTATTCTTTTATAGCAATGCACAAAAAACTTAGAAAAACATACATGTAAATCTAAAACCTTAATAAAACTATAAAACTTTTTGAGCTAACATAGGATAAAATCATCATGATTTTGAGTTAGGCATGAAGGGAAAAATAATTCCTCAGTACAATGGAAGAAGGATATGATGAATGGCAGACTTCTAATCTGATATAATAGAAGCCAGAAAGCAATGGGATGATTGACTGAAATAAAAGAAAAAATTGGGCAAGAATTCTTTATCCAGCAAAACCATCTTTTGGAAACGATGGTGAGAAAAAATATTTCTAGATAAACCAAGACGAATATAATTTATTGCTATCAAACTTGCCTTTCAAGAAATACTATTGGAAGTCTCTGAAGGAGACATTCTAGATAATATAGCAGCAACTCTGGTTTCTGATTTTTATTTTCCCCCAAAAAAACTTTTTTAACTATCATGTCTAGAGACTAAATTAATTATATCTGTCTTTCTTACAGTGTATGTCATTGGTGCTCAATTTATTATGATTGTTATTATTATTTTAAGCATGGCAGCCTAGAAGTAGCTCTATGTCGGCATTGCAGGTTCAGGACTAAGGTGAGGCAAGCAAGGAGGAAGATTTAAAGAGGCACTTGCTCACAGTATTGTGAAGTACAGGATTGGTTCACGTGTCTGTATGTAGTCTGGATGGTAAACTCAAAGTTAGGGGGTTTTCACTTTTTGCTGGAACCTCTCATGTATCTTTGGATGTGTGTCCAGCCTCCTGCAAGCCAGTAATATGTGGATATATTGAACCATCTCCAACCTTTCAAGCAAATGTGTGCAGGCTCTGTGTTCAGCCAAGCATACTTAGAGTATGTCAAGCCTGTCTCTGGCTGTCTCACCTCCCAGATCCTCCTGCTAAATCGCTGGTTAATCCACTGCTCACTTCAACTGGGACTACAATCTTAGTCTAGGATATATTTAGGCCTTTCCCTTCCCCTGCTGGATATGGGTTTACTGTCTTCCACTAGAAATTAATTAATCCCTGTTCCAGTCTCAGAGCTGCTGATTTTCTTGGATTGTCCTCTGTGATAGAATCACCATGCCACCTTAGCTGAGAGACTGGGTGAAAGGGACTGCTCCAGGCAAGAACGCTATAAACTCCAACTATTCTTGTCTGAAATCTAGTACTTTTTAATAAAGACAAAAAAACAACAAACCTCATCTCAGTTTGCTGTATGCTTTGGGCTGCATCCCAGAGCATATAGAGTCATTTTTGGCAGTTCTATCCAAGTGTGTAATTGCTTTTGGGGAGAGGATTTGCCAGCCTCCTCACCCTGACATGCTAGAGGTAGCCTTCTTTCATTTGACCATTTGGAGCATTTGTTTTTTTTCACATATGAATTGAGCCTACTGCTGAATGTGCCAATTTCACAGAAGGTATGAGGGGACTGAATGATTATAATAGGTAGCATTTACTGATGACTTGTTTAATACTATAAACTATTCTAAGCAATTAAAATATTTTACTTTATTTAATTCTCAAAATTTCTGAATCCTTATACATCCTGATTATCCAATTCTAAAGATTAGAAAACTGAAGGAATTGAGAAGTTAAGTTGTCCAAGGTCACAGAAGACAACTTATGAAGAGTTGTCTTCGTAAGACAGAGAAGAGAACGGATTCAGACCAAGAAGCTGAACTGTTAACTCCCATATTCTGCTACCTAAATTAAAAAATTATAAGAATAAGATTTTGCTTTTGTTGTCTTTCATACTCTATCCCATGCTCCAGATATTTATAGAACTTGTCAATCACTGATTCATCTAACAATTCTTTGGTATCTATATCAGCTCCAAGTCTCAGAGTGGATGATCTGCAGTTATAAATAGAATCAGAGTGTGCAGAACAGAGGGCAAAAAGCCAAAGAGATTTCAATTAGGAAACTGAGGTCCATGACATAGAAATCATAGAGCAAAAGAGCACAAGACCTGTTTGGTTGTCATTTTTAGAAAGTGATTTTTTTTCCCTTTGGGGATGGTCGGAGTGTATAAGTCATTTTCAGTCAGCTGTCTGAAACTGCTTTATGATAAGCAAAGGTGTGCTGAAAAGCAAATCATGTATATGTTTGTCCATATCACTGTTTCTTCAGACTTGAGGACATAACGCATAGCGTTTTATTGTCTTATCATAATTTGATTTTTTACCAAGGTCTGACTAGATATACAGAAAGGCTATCAGTGGGAAGGATGCAATTGCAGGCTAGGTGATGACACATTTCTCATAGAGATGGATAAAACACAGGAAACAATCTTCTCACTTTATCAGTTTATGTCATGGTGTATTTCCATTGGTGGCCACATAGAGGACATGCAGTTGAAGCCTCATTTGACATACACAAGTATACTCTAGATCCCTTGCAATAACAAGCATTCACCCTACACTAGCTTGTCTCATTTTTCAACATAATGTCCAGCATAAAAAACAGTGACTGTTTTTTATTTTAAATGCCATTTATTCTGTATTGTTTTTGAAGTAAATGCCAGTTGGGGAAAACAATGCATCGGTCTTTAAGCTGGAGTTAACTGAATTATAAAGCTCTTCTGATTTCATGCTGAAAGCACTTGGGCTGGATAATAGTGATGCCCAGGAGTGTACCCCTACAATCAAGCATCTTGGATTCAAATTCAGCTCTGTCACCTACTAACACTGTAATATTGGTCTCATCCTGTTAATTCCCAGAGCATTGGTTTGATTACTGTCTATAAAAACACTTATCTAACCCATTTTGTAAAGCTTTTGTAAGGGTGAAATAACATAACATTTATAAATTCTAATAATAAATGCAAAATTACTATGTAATTATCAGTTAATGATATTTTGTTAACGAAAACCATGCATAGGCAAGTTTCACACATATTTTTACAGTGGATCATAATAATTATGCTTGCTGTTAATGTGGATTACATTAACATTATTCTTCTATGATTTTTGTTTTCATACTGAGACCCTCCTGATGATCTCAAATTTAATTTTAAGAAAGAACCGACTAAAAGCAAGTTTAAATTATTTCATATGGAGGATTGGATTATTTGGTTGGTAAGCCACAATTAAATCATTTTGTACTGCAAGATAATCATTACAAGCATCAGATATATCAGAGCACAAAGACAATATTCCATGAATAGGGCAGGTGAATCAGCAGAATGTAAATGGCTATATGTTGTAGGAGAAAGAGAATGAGTTTTAAAATGAATGGAACCAAATTCAAGTCCTGATTCTGTTCATTTTTAGGCAAAGCACTTAACTGAACCTCTTTGTCCTCATTGATTAAGTGGAGATAACAGAATTGCCTAGCATCTATTGAGTATTCACTATATACAAAGTGCCATATTAAACATACATCATTTTCTTTTCAGAAAAAGAAAATGAAGCAAGTTCTATTAGTATGCCCACTTTACAGATAATGTTACTGAGGCTTTCTGCATTTGGGTGACTTACTCTGGGTCACAAAGACGGTATATAGTAGACCCAGTACCTGCATCCAGTCACATGATTCTAAAGCTGTATACTTCATAAGTTAAAATATCTCCTTAACACTTTAATATGATTACAGTCACACATATAATTTTATGGTTATTTATAGTTAGATGTTATTTGCAATTAAGAGGTTATATTTATACATATTTTTACATATATAGTTTATATATAATGTATTTGTAGATAATCAGCAAATGACCTGTTGAATTCTTCTAAGAAGATATCATCAAAGATATTTAACAAAGTGAAATAGTTTTAATTATTTCAGGTATTGAACTATGGGCTTTTCCCCAATTTAACTGATTGGATTTCTATGGAAAACATTTTGAAACAAATATTATCTGTTAATTAAATAGATCAGTAAGAAAAGAAGTCCAGGCAATTGAGTGACTTTCTCAATCACACAGCTACTAAATATAAAAAATGGGATTTATTTAAAATTGATTTTCTGGCTCTCATGTTCAGATCTTCTCACTATGCCACACTAAGGATTTAAACTATGCTCTATGATTTATACATGTATTATTTATTAATGTATAATTAACGGTTAAGAAAAAATAATGATTTTTTTCTTAATAACAAATCAAATACCTTTTTCCTCCATCTTTTTTTAAAACAGTAACTTTTTCATTATTCTTTGAACATGTGCCAGGAGTATGATTAATCTATGCCAGGAAAGATGGATGAATATCTTAGTTACCAACAGGCACCTTGCTATGAATTCATAAACAGTCTAAATCAGAGATACGGCAACACTTGATAGACATTCTGCTTTCGAGTATCTATTACTGTCTACATCTTTAAATCATAATTTTCTCACCTTATTATTGCACAAAAGAATTTGTATAATACAAATTGAAGCTGTCAAAATCTGATTGCTTAATGCAACATCAAAGTAAATTGATGTGGACTTGGGTGGATAAAGGGGAGAAATCCAGAAACGCCATGTGACAATACATTCCTAATAGTGAGTAAACCAATCTGGTAATCATGGCTCTTTTAATTTGTGGAGGTAAGTTACCTAGACAAGAAATCAGAAACTCAAGAAAATGTCCACATTTCCTCATGGCATAATTCTGGTGTTTTTTTTTTTTTTTTTCTGCATTGGTAAACATACTGGAAAAAAATTATGACTCTTTGAAGTAGTTAAGAAATCAGACAGACCTGGCTTCAAATCTGATATTCATCCCTATTCAGCTGGAATAACATGAGTGAGCTGCTTAACCTTAACCAAAGTCTCATTCATAAAGTGGAAAGTTGAGTTATAGTGAGAATCACATAAGACGGTGCATGTAGAGTACGGTGCCCAGTAGCTATTATTATTGCTGTCAGTCAGGATCAGGAGATTTTCCTCAATTTCACTCAGCTTCCTAATGGTAACAAGCTATTCATTGTTGATATCTTGAAGTCTTTCTAATTGTTGGAAATCTTAGGTAAATGACTGTAAAAATTTTTTCAACTGGTTTTTCTTTGCATTTCTATTTTTATGACTGGACTTTTAATTTTCATTATTTTGCCTTGTTATGTGGCAGATCTTTGTAGTATACATGGGGGATAGAAGTCGTGGAGAGGAGAAGAATGATTATGGACTGTCTTTGCTTTCCAGGAATTTGTAATCTATAGCAAGAGACAAAACATAAATACAACTCTAGTAGTACTATGCTACAGTGAGTTCTAAGTAATTGAGGATTAACAGAAGAGTAACAACATGTCTGAGAGAGGAGAAAATCAGTGTGCTTAGCATCATCTGGAAACAGTCAGAGCAGGAGTGGGGCTTTGAAAGGCTGGGTCAGAAATTATCAAAAGGATGTTAAAATAGAGAAAAATCATCAAGTAGAACTTAAGCAAATTTCTTCAGAAGTGAAAGATTATAGGCAGCAATAGAAGACCAAAACTAGATGTAAATTGCTGAAGAGTAGAGTGCAAGGAATAGTTAAAAATAGGTCAGTTTTTGGCACATTCAGGAGAACCCAAATCAAATAAGTAATCATTCCACAACCTACAAGGTGAAGAAGAGTCGTAAAATCACTTTAGGTAAACAACTATGGCATCTTATGTAATATGTCATCTATGTTTGTTGCTATTTAAAATCTCCAATTAGTAGCACTTGAGAATGTCTTGGTGACTTACTACCTTTTGTGTTTTATAATTTTTAACAGTAAATTTGTGTTCATAAGAGGTGATTACTTACTTTTTAAATGATTTTTGCCCCCAAAGAATTGTTCATGGCCTGAAATGTGAAGGCAACATACACTGAGGAGTGATTCTGCATTGTCTCTGTAGGGTGCACGGGACTATTGGTTCTGGGTAAGTTTTTCTGTTAATAATCACAAGTAATAATATTTCCATTATGTAAATAGTGCTGAAGTCCGACCCATTACCCCTTCATAGGTAAAACTGGGAGTCCTATTTCTAACTGTGACTTTCTTTTGTATTTTATCTCCAGACTAGTGAGAGGAGGTTTTCTAGACTGTCTTGCAGAAGGGACAGTACTTCTTGGGTTTTCAGTTAAGGCAAAAATCTCAGAATCTATTCCTCATGATGCACAAGCATAAGGTCACGTTCTGATTTGCATTTGCTTGTTGAAACCTCAACTCTTGTAGGCTATATTATCTTCTGATGCTCTAATGGGCTGCATGTCAGTGGTTGCTCATAATTATGGTTTGCATTCTTCTTTTCTGGTATAAAAATACTTCTTTTTATTTGCTTTTCAATGGTTTATTGGGATATATGTCACATATCCATACCATTCACCTATTTAAAGTATACGATTCATAAGTTTTATTATATTCATGAAGTTGTGCATCTATTATCACAATCAATTTTAGAATATTTTTTATTACCCCAAAAAGAAACCACATGCCTATTATTCATTTCTGTTAATCCTTCCCTCTTCTACATGCCACCATGCCCAGCTGATTTTTAGATTTTTTTGTAGAGACAGGGTTTCCCCATGCAACCCAGGCTCAAACTCCTGAGCTCAAGCAGTCCTCCTGCTTTGGCCTCCTAAAGTTCTGAGATTACAGGTATGAGCCACCACGCCTCACCTTCTTGAGTTAATTTTGAGGGATCTATCTAGGGTTTATAATATACAACTTATCAGAATCTATTTTAGATGTATACTAATTTAATCCAAGGGATATTTGAAAACATTACTCCTATCTCTATTTCCTCTTCTCTTTTTGTGATATTATTAGTAAACATATTATTTCTAATTGTATTACAAGCACAACATAAATTATTATAATTATTACTGTATATAATTTGATGTCTATTAAAATAGCTGAAAAAAGAAAGGAGTGCAGTATATATTTTTGATGCTATATAGGCCTTCTTATTTACTATTTCTAATTTTCTTCTTTTATCCTGTATATATAAGTTAATATCTTGTTTCCACTCACATCCTTTATGTTATTTTTAAATATTTACTAAAATTTTAAAAAGGTTACTAAAGATAACAAATGATATTTTAGAATAAAAAGGGTCAATCCATCAGCAAGTTATAACAATTATAATCATATATGATCATATATAAAATAGACAACAGAGTCTCAAAATACATGAATAAAAAGCCAATAGAACTGAGGAGAAAACTAGACAATTTGGCATACTACTGGAAGTGCTAGCCAGAGCACACCGGCAAGAATAAGAAATAAAAGGTATCCATATAGGAAAAGAGGGCAAACTATCTCTCTTCATGGATAATATGATTCCGTACATTGAAAACCCTAAAGACCCCACTAAAGCGTTCTTAGAACTGAAGGACCTCAGCAAAGCTTCAGAATACAAAATCAATGTATGAAAATTAGCATTTCTATATACCAACAACATTCAAGTTGAGAGTCAAATCAAGAACATGATCCCACTTATAAGAGTCAGAAAAATACAATATGATACGATATAATACCTAGGAATATGTCCAACCAAGGAGGTGAAAGACCTCTTCAAGGAGAACTATAATATACTGCTAAAATAAATCAGATATGGCACATGCAAATAGAAAAACTTCTCATACTCATGGATTGGAAGAATCAGTATTATTAAAATGGACATACTGCCCAAAGCAATCTATAAATCCAATGCTATTTCTTTCAAACTACTAATGTCAATATCATTTTTCACAGAACTATTAAAAAACTATTCTAAAATTCTTATGGAATCAAAAAAGAGCCTGAATAACCAAAGCAATCCCAAGCCAAAAGAAAAAAAGTTAGAGGCATCATATTGCCTAACTTCAAACTATACTACAAGACTACAGTAACCAAAACAGCATAGTAATAGTACAAAACTAGACCAATGGAACAGACTAGAGAATCCAGAAATAAAGCTGCATACTTATAGCCATCTAATATTTGACAACACTGATACAAATAAGCAATGGAGAAAGGACTCCCCATTCAATAAATGGTCTGGGATAACCATTCAGGAGAATGCAACTGGATTCCTATATTTCACCATACACAAAAATTAACTCAAGATGGATTATGGATTTAAATGTAAGACCTCAAAATATAAGAATCTTAGAGTAAAACATAGAAAACACCATTCTAGACATGGACCTTGGTAAAGAATTTATGACTAAGTCAGCAAAAGCAATTGAAACAGAAACAAAAATTGACAAGTGGGACCTAATTAAACTGGAGAACTTCTGCACAGCCAAAGAAGCTATCAATAGTGTAAACAGACAACCTATAAAATGGAGAAAATGTTCATGAACTATGCATTCAACAAAGGTCTAACGTCCAGAACGTATAAAAAAAGTGAATAACTGAACAAGCAAAAAAAAAAAAATAATAAAACCCAAATAATTTTATTTAAACATGGACTAAAGATGTAGAGACAGTTCTCAAAAGAAGACATACAAGCAGCCAACAAGTATATGAAAAAATGCTCGTCATCGCCAATCATCAGAGAAATGCAAATCAAAACCACAATGAAATACCATTTCACACCAGTCAGAAGGGCTATTAAAAAGTCAAAAAACAACAGATGTCGGCACAGCTGTGGAGAAAAGGGAATGCTTATACTCTGTTAGTGGAAATGTAAATTAGTTCAGCCACTGTGAAAAGCAGTTTAGAGATTTCTCAAAAACTTAAAACTACCATTCAACCTAGCAATCCCATTACTGAGTACATATTCAAAAGAAAACAAATTGTTCTACCCAAAAGACACATACTCTAGCATGTTCATTGCAGCACTATTCACAATTAGCAAAGACATGGAATCACCCTGAATGTCCATCAACTGTAGACTAAAGAAAATATGCTATATATACATCAGGGAATACTACACAGTCATAAAATGGAATTAACTCATGTCCTTTGCAGCAATATGTATGCAGCTGGAGGCCATCATCCTGTGAATTAATGCAGACACAGAAAATCAAATACTACATGTTTTCACTTATAATTGGGAACTAAATGTTGGGTACTCATGGACAGAAAGATAGCATCAGTAGATACTGAGAACTACTGCAGGTGGAGGGAAAGAGGGGAGAAAGGGTTGAAAAACTAACTGTTGGTTTTTATACTCTGTAGATGGGTGATGAAATCATTCCTCTCTAAAACCTCAGCATCATGCAATATACCCAGGTAACAAACCCACATATGCACCTACTAAATCTAAAAGAAAAGTTGGAAAATAAAAAAGTAAATGAATAAATAACAGAAAACAAAAAAACAATAATGGTTAGAGATTTTAACAACCTTTCTTCCATGTATTTAGTTTTGTTGTGTACACTCGCTTTTTGAATCAGGTAATAAATGAAGGAAAACATACATTTATAGTGCCCTTGTATCATTGTATAATTTACCTTTTCTAATCCTGTTTGTTTTCTTGAGTACATTCAAATTTCCATTTGGGTTTACTTGCTTCTGTATGATGAATCTCCTTTAGTATTTCTGGCAAGACAGGTCTTCTAGCAGCAAATTCTCTCATTTCTTGCTTATCTGGAAAGGTCTTTATTTTGCCTTCATTTTTGAAAACTTGCTTTACTGGATATAAGAATTTTGGTTCACATGTCTGTTTTGTTGCTGTTTTCAGCACTTTGAATGTGTCATCTCACTGTCTTCTGGCTGGTCTTTATGGTTTCTGATGTCAAATCACCTGCTGATCTTTTGGGGCCTCTCTTATATGTGACAAGGCATCTTCTCTTGCTGTGTTTGATATTTTCTTTTTATTATTGGCTTTCAGGATTTTTATTGTGTTGTGTCTGGGCATGGATCTCTTTGTGTTTATCCTACTTGGAGCTTAGACAATTTCTTAAATGTTTAGATTACTGCTTCTCAACAAATTTCAGGAGTTTTCAGCTTTGTTTCATTAACATATTTTTCTGCTGCTTTCTCTTTCTCTTACTCTTGGTACTACCATTTCACAAATGTTGGTGAGCTCAAATATATTGTATATTTCTCTGAGGTTCTTTCATTTTTCTTCATTCTATTTTCTCTATGAAGAAAATAGAATGAAGATCATATGAAGATTCTTGCATAATCTCCATCAACCTATTTCAAAGTTTACAGACATTTTATTCTGTCAATTAAAGTCTCCTTTTGAGCTTTTCATATATATATATGTATCTACATATACATATATGTGTATGTATACATTTATATATATGTTCATATTCATTTTGACTGCTTTAATTTTCAACACCAGAGTTTCCATTTGGTTCTTTTATATATATAACTTCTATTTCTTTTTTAATATTCTCTATCTGATAAAACATTGTCTTCATGCCTTCTTTTATTTATTTAAGCATGTTTTCTTTTTTTAACTTTTTTGGAGCATATTATTATTGGCTTCTTGGAAGTCTTTTGTCTGTTGAATATATTTTGTCTCTTTTATAGACAGTTCATATTGTCTGTCTTTCTTTCCTCCTGTATATGGGTTACACATTTCCGTGTCTTTTTATGTCTCATTGATTTTTTTTTTGACAACTAGGAATTGTTTGTAATATGCTACATAATAATATCCCCGCTTTCAGGGTTTGTTTTTGCTCTCTCTTCACATGTTTTGTGACTTGACTAGGCTATTTTAGTGACATTTATTTTCCTTCCAGTGTGAAGACACTGTTGCTCCTTAAAGTAGGCAGTCATTGGCATGTGCACAGTCACTCTGGGATGCTGGGATGACAGTGGTTTCAGCAGGACCCTTTTTGACTGTCTCTCAGATCTCTGTCTTAAGATAGATGCTTCATTTTGTTATATACCGACCCATTAGGCCATGTTAATTATGAGTTGACTGCTTTATTGGTTTTGATAATGCCTTGAGGCATAAATTGCCCAGCAGTCAAATCTAATAAAATCTGGACAGGGATAATTTATGAAGACAGTATTTGAGGTTTGTTCTGATCACAGAATAGCAGAATGGCTTTTTTTCTTTTTTTCTATCTCTTTCAATAATTCTCTGTGCTGAGGTAGGTAGCTTATTGTAAACCTTATTACTGTTTAATTAAGAGGAGCTATTGTCTCTGAGAGTGCTCATAAAGTTTTAATTTCTTCACTCTTTGTTTCAAGTATTGTCAGTTCATTTGGTAAGAGCTTTGCAGTCTTTTATTTTATGAACTGACTGTACTCAGGAGCAAACTTTCAGAGACACTACTCTGGGTGCTGGGAGGACAGGAATCTCTGGTGTTCTTGGCTTGCCTTTCCTTGCACGAAAACTCTACCTAAGATTAAGCTGGAGAAAATGTGGTTGGGATCCCAATATTCTCATCTTGCCATGGACAATTTGGAACCACTGTGCTAAAAGTAGGGTTTTGGGAAGAAAGAGAGCCCTTAACTTCTTAGTTATACTCCGCATATATTTACCTTTTTCAACTCAAAGTTTGAGAAGATAGAAGGGCTGGCAGCCTGAGTCTCAATATGAGATATGGAAAGCCTTGATTGGGAATTGACAGGAGACAAAACCCCATCTTCTTGACACATGTTTCCCTACACTCACGTGGACTGGCACTTCCATCAAACTTAGCTGGGGTGGGGAAGTAGTAAGTAGGTCAGGGCTCAAATGCCACAAGTTCTGGTTGTTCTTATTGAATTTTAGATTTTCTTAAATAAGTGTTTCTTCAATTCTACATGTCTTTAGCACAATTTCTGGAGATTTTTTGTATTGTTCTGTTGCTGCCATTGTTGTTTTGAATTTTCATTAGTATTGCTTGTTTTGCTGGGGAATGGGTACATGGAACTCACCACATTGCCATTTTTGAACTCAGCTATACATTTTTGTTTTGTTTTTTTTTTTTTCTTTTCAAATTGAGTATAGTATTTACATGTATGTAGAGCTGGAGGCTGGGGCCTTCCCATGTTAGACCAGAAGAAGCTTAAAGAGTTTTAAACCTCAGACTTAAGTTCTCACAGGCACTTGATGTTGCAATATGCCTATATAAATCATTTTTGACAAGAGATGACATTGAGACACTATAAGTGCTACTTGCCAAAGGTTAATAGAGCTAGTTGTTACGGGAGTTAGGCCTACATCCCAGCAATTTTGTCTCCTGGTAAAGCCACTGTTCATCTCTTTCTGTCTCTTTCTCTCTTTCTCTCATGCTCTATCTCCCTCTCTTATGGGTAAAAGTAGATATACATTTAGTTTTTTGAAATTGCATTAGTCTAATTAACATATATATTTCTCAAAAGGAAACAGCAAATTAAACACATCAGTTAATACATAAGCAAGGATTATCTAAAAGGAAGATACTTTGTGAAAGTATAAAAAAATAAGCAACTAAGATCAACTGCCCACAAAAGAGAAAGGGGGTTTTTGCTTCAACAAAAGCATGATGCACAGGGTGACAGATTGGATATGGGAAGTAAGGATGGATGAAATAATTAATAAAGATTTTGAATGTCCCATTGGATGACCAGAAAAATTGCAAAGACAGTGATAGAAATTGAGTTTTCAGGAGACAATAGAGGTTAAAACAAAGGTGGTGGGTTTGGTACTAGAACTCTGCTTGATTATGAAGGTTTGGGAAATTACTCCATATATACACATATATACAGTTATGCTCATTTCATATATTACTCTCAATAATTCATACATAATTCATTTTTAAAATAATTTATGTTTTATCCATGTATGTATGCGTGCACATATGTGTTTCTATGTGTGCTTGAATATGGATGTACGTCGTGCATTTGTATAAATGTGTTGTGTGTATGTGTGTAAATCTACATTATTATCCTGGGACAATAGTGTAGTATTCCTCCATGGGATTTGGATTTGGATGGAGCTGAAATAAAATTCTGGATCCCTTGGCAGCCAAATGTGAATAAGCTATTTGAATTCATTTGGCTGGGTGCAGTGGCTCATTCCTGTAATCCTAGTTCTTTGATAAGTCAAGGCGGGTGGATCACTTGACGGCAGGGGTTTAAGACCAGCCTAGCCAACATGGCAAAACTCCGTCTTTACTAAAAAATATAAAGTTAGCCGGGTGCGGTGGTGCGTGCCTGTAGTCCCAGATACTCAGGAGACTGAGGCACAAGAATCACCTGTTAGAACCTAGGAGGCGGATGTTGCAGTGAGCTGAGATCCTGCCACTGCACTTCATTCTGGGTGACAGAGTGAGACTCAGTCTCAAAAAATATATATATTTATCTGCAGATGCCTTATACCAAATAGAGTTACTTGTAAATAGTGCATATCAAACACTTAGTGCAATTCATGACACAAAAGTGGTCAATATATATTAGTTTTTAGCTATATCATATAGTAAAAATAGTTAAGGTAATAAATATGATGTCAATATATTTAAAATTACTGAACTAGTATAAAATATATCTTCATTGTTGAATATGAGAATGGTTTATTTTTCATTTCCCTTTACTATATATGAAAAAAGGAAAATAGTCTTTATTGCTTGACTTCTTATACATATATTTTAGAAATATTTATTTAAATTTATGCAGAAAGGACTGGGTGCAGTGGCTCACACCTGTAATCCCAGCACTTTGGGAGGCCAAGGTGGACAGATCACTTGAGCCCAGAGGAGCTCGAGACCAGTCTGGCCAACATGATGAAACCCCGACTCCACTAAAAATAAAAAAAAATTAGCCTGGCATGGTGGGTGTGCACCTGTAATTCCAGCTACTTAGGAGACTGAGGCAGGAGAATCACTTGAACATGGGAGGTTCAACATCGGAGGTTGCAGTGAGCAGAGATCATGCTATTGCACTCCAGCCTGGGCAACAGAGTGAGACTCCGTCTTTAAATATGTAAGTAAAATAAATGTATGCAGAAAGAAATATCAGAGAATATCGAGTCAACTTGATGGTGTTTACAACCCTTGGATGTGAAAGTAATTGGGCATATTTAAACAGATACAACTCATTTTCCTACTTGGTACCTGGCTCTTAAGTGTACATCTATAGCGAGTGTTCCCAAAATTATGGTTCCCTAAATTCACAATGGGCCTTTCATGTAAAAGACTACAAAATTCTTAAGATTATCAGTCCTGATGGTAGTATTTCTTAAACATTTTAAGCTATAATATTTTTTGAATCCTGAAGGTATTTGTATGGAATGGTAGCATTTCATGTAAATATACAATGATTATCTGGATATCTGTGGAAAATCTTTGTATTTTTTATGTCCAGACCTGTGTAGTTGTAAATTAATTGAATAATAAAATAATGCTGGTAAAGTTCTATTTGAAGTATTGGCTAGCTGGTACTGTTTGTTTATAATCAGGAGAGCTCAGATGACATTGATACACATGCTCAAATAGTTACATGTAGTAGATTTAGATCTTATGATTACATTTCAAGGTTAGACATATAAAAATCCTACATTTGAAGGGAGTCTGGTTTAACTATGGTATTGAAGTTTGTCAGCTTTCTAAAGGACAATTTTCATCCTATTGGCTCCTCTTTTGCCTTTTTTAAATAAAGGAGGCCAGAGTAACACATATTATTTTTTTTGCATGGTTACATGAATATTACAGTTTCATTATTTGTGTATTTACTGTTTTTTCCTCAATCTTTTCTTTAAAAGATTGAAGGCAAACTTAGAGACTTGTTTTGATGATCAGTTATCCTCATTCAACAGATAGCTGAACCATTCATTAGGCCATTCATTAGCTGATGTAATACAAGAGCTGTTTTATTCTGAGACTCATATAGTCATGGGCAAAACAATATATATATATATATATA
>NW_012108363.1:775870-784545 GCF_000951045.1 Mandrillus leucophaeus | reverse complement strand
TATATAATTTTAAATTATAAAATGTTTCTCTTATCTCTCATCCAATTAACCTCAGGTCACTGAAAACACAAAAGAATAGTCATAGTGACTTGAGGATAAATTAACTGGGTTTATATTTGTTTATGCTCTTTTTAAAACAGTTCAGATTAAAGTGATTCTATGAAATTTCTCCTAAAAGTGAATATTTAGTAAAAATTGAAACTCAATCTGGGGTTTTGGATGATGATTAATCTTAGATTTTTCTCTCGTCTCAAATATATGCTATTATAGCTTAATCAAGCATTTATCAGTATCATGGAACTAGATATAAATTTTTCTCCAATGATTAAAAGTAATTTTATTACTTCATTTTCACATTAAGTGTAATTTTTGCAGTAGAGTTTTTCAAGCTCTGTTAATAACATTTAATATAGTGACAGAAAGAGGTTGCCATCTTCGGAAGTCAGAACTTCTCCCTTCTTACATTTTACAGCCATGGGTATAACTCAACCACACGAAGAAATAAAGAATAAGGAAAATTAAATTTTCTTAAGATTGTATGTAAAAAAGAGTTCTTCAACTTACTATTTAATTGGCTAAAAATGCAAATGTCTACAGTTACTAGACAGGTTGTCTAAATAAACTGGCCTGCTGGAAATGGTGAACTGGAAGTCCAGTATTAAAATCACTGTAGATTGCTTAGAGGAGTCCAAATGTCTGGATATGTGTGTACATGTATGTATGTGTGTTTGTGTTTGTGTGAGAATTCTCACAATTCACAAAGCATTGGCTTAAATTTTAAAAACACTTTACTACTTCCCTCTCTTCCTCCCCCCTCAAAAAAATCTACAAGTATATTTGTTTCAGAGTCCACCATTTTGCAACCTGTATATATCAACATTGTTATTGCAATGAGTTTTAATAATATATTTTTTATCAATGGACCAATAATTTATTATAGTCAAGGTTTATTTGGAAAATAATGCATAATGTACTACCCATTTATGATGGATTTATTAATAGTATTATTACAATGATAACAGTCTACATAAATGTAGCTTGGGTTAATGGAAAGAGTAATCATTTTAGAAGTCAGTTCCAGTTTTAATACTCAGTTCTTCTACATATTGGCTACAGAAACTTAAGAAGTTTGACTGACTTTACCAAGCCTTAGATTCTCAATTCATAAAATAATAATACTATTTACATTTCAGGATCATTGTGAAGAATAGAATTGATGCATTAATAAAGCCTTCTCATCATGTTTGACTTACAATAGAGACTGCATAGTACATCCATTCAATGACACATTCCACAATCATTAAAATCATTTTTTTAATGAAAGCTATCAACTATCCTATTTTACTTAATACACAAAAAAATCCTTAATAATTGATGTATTTTGGGTATCCCAAATATCATGTTAAGTTGCAGCCCCCAGTGTTGAAAGTGAGGCCTGGTGGGAGGGTATTGGGTCATGGAGGCAGATCCCTTATGGCTTGGTGGTGTTCTCATGACAGGAAATTCTCATGAGATCTGCTTACTTAAAAGTATGGCACATGTCCCCATCATTTTTGTTCGTATTTCCACCAGATGAGATATCTGCTCCCACTTCATCTTCCACCATGATTTTAAGCTTCCTGAAGTCTTCATCAGAAGCCAAGCAGATGGTGGCACCATGCTTCCTACAAAGTCTCCAGAACCATGAGCAAATTAAACCTTTTTCTTATAAATTACCCACTCTAAGATGTTCCTTTATAGCAATGCAAAAAGAGCCTAACACGGAAAATTGGTACTTGCTGTAAAGATATCCAAAAATATTGAAGCAGCTTTGGAACTGGGTAACAGGCAGAGATTGGAAGACTTTGGAGGGTTCAGAAGAAGACAGGAAAAATTTGGAACTTCTTAGAGACTGATTAAATGGTTGTGATCAAAATGTTGGTTGTGATGTAAACAATGAATGAGGTCTCAGATGAAAATGAGGAATGTATCAGGAACTGGATCAAGGATCACCTTTGTTGCGCCTTAGCAAAGGACCTAGTTGTATTGTGTTCTCACTCTTGGGATCTGTGAAAGTTTGAATGTGGTAGTCATGACCTTGGATATTTGGTGGAAGAAATTTCTAAGCACCCAAGAGTTCAAGGTGTGACCTGGCTGCTTCTAAGAGCCTATGCTCTGATGCAGGCAAAGAAATGACATAAATCTGGAACTTATATTTTCAAGGGAAGCGAGTCTATTAATTTGGAAAGCTTGCAGGCTGGCCATGTGGTAGAAAAGAAAAGCCCAATTTCAGGGGAAGAAGTCAAGCAGGCTGTGGAGTCACCACTTGCGAGAGATTTGCATAACTAAAATAAAAGCCAAGTGCTGATATCTGAGGCAATGGGAAACAGGATTTAAGGGCTTTTGATAAATCTTCTGGTCAACCCCTCCCATTACAGGCTCTAGGAGGAAAGAATGGCTTTGCCTAGAAAGGAAAAATGGTTTCAGAAGTCAGGGCTCCACAGCCTTAGTACACAGTTCAGGGCCCAGGACATAAGACACAGCACAGGCTCAAGAGACTGCTCCCCACATCCAGGCAACTCCTGCATTAGCCTTGGTTCAGAGGACCCCAGGAACAGCTCAGGCTGCAGCTGGGGTGTAAGCCACTGTAAGCCTTGGCAGCTCCCATGTGGTATTAAGTCTGTGGGCACACAGAATGCAAGAGTAAAAGAGGTTTGCCAGCCTCTACCCAAATTTCAGAGGATGTGTGGAAAAGCCTAGGTGCCCAGGCAGAAGCCTGACACAGGGGTGGAGCCCACACTGGGAAATCCTACTAGGGCAGTGCCAAGGGGAAATGTGGGGTTGGAGACCCAAGACAGAGTTTTCACTGGGGCACTGCCTAGTGGAGCTGTGGGAAGGGGGCCACCATCCTCCAGACCCCAGAATGGCAAAGCCAATGGAAGCTTGCACACTGCACCTGGAAAGTCTGCAAGCACTACATTCCAACCTGTAAGAACAGCTGTGGGAGCTAAACCCTGCAGAACTACAGGGTCAGACCTGCCCAAGACCTTTGGAACCCACCCCTGGAAACAGTGTGTCCAGGACGTGGGACATGGACTCAAAGGAGACTATTTTGGAGCTTTAAGATTTAACAGCTGCCCTGCTGGGTTTCAGACTTGCATGGGGCCTGTACCCCTTTCTTTTGACTGATGTACCTCTTTGGGAATGGGAATGTTTACCTGATGCCTATATCCCCACCTGATCTTGTACATAAATGATTTGTTTTTGATTTTTCAGGTTCATAGGTAAAAAGAACTTGCATTGTCTCAAATGAGACTTTAGACTTTTAAGTTAATGCTGTAATAAGCTAATAATTTGAGGGGATTATTGGGAAGAGATTCTTATATTTTGCAATGTGAGAAGGACAGAGATTTGAAGGGCCAGGGTTGGAATTATATAGTTTGGATGTCCCCTCCAAGCTTCATGTTGAATTGTAATCTCAGTGTTGGAGGTGGGGTCTGGTGGGACATGATTAGATCACGGGAGAGGATGCTTCATGGCTTGGTGCTGTCCTAATGATACAGAGTGAGTACTCATGAGATATCGTTGTTTAAAACTAAGGCACTTCCCCTCCCATCTTTCTTGTTTCTGCCATGTGAGATGCCTGCTCTCTCTTCACTTTCTTCCATGATTGTAAGCTTCCAGAGGCTATCATCAAAAGCTGAGCAGATGTTGGCACCATGCTTCCTGTACAGCCTGTAGAACTGTGAACCAGTTAAACCTCTTTCCTTATAAATTATGCAATCTCAGGTATTTATAACAATGCAAGAATGATCTAACACAATAATATTAGATATTCTAAGTCCACAGAGAAAAATAATAGGCCCAAGTCTTACACATACACATTCATCATCCATCCTTCCAT
Organism: Mandrillus leucophaeus; assembly: GCF_000951045.1. Taxonomy (NCBI): domain Eukaryota; kingdom Metazoa; phylum Chordata; class Mammalia; order Primates; family Cercopithecidae; genus Mandrillus; species Mandrillus leucophaeus. The sequence goes on along the minus strand of NW_012108363.1, from coordinate 780,662 downwards.
ACATGCATCCATCCATGCACCCATGTAATATTCATTCATTCATTTAAAAATATGCATTAATTGCAAACTGTATGCCAAGTGCTGTCCTAGATAAAGTTTACTTAAGCACAAAAATAAATGCTAGTCTCTTTTTGCTGCAGAAATTTTGAAAAAGCATGGTGACTGAGTTAAAATAAGGAATGAGAAAGGGGTGAATGGGGGGGTGCAATTTTGATTTGAGGGGATGACATCTAAACCAAAGTATGAAAATGGAGAATTTTCTAGCAAAAGGAAGAGTTAAGGTAACAATGTTCTTGATATATAAAGGTTCCAGGGGAGATGGAAGCTCCAGAGATTAGTTCACTAGAGAAACAGAAGGAAGGCTGATAGGTATGTATTACGTGGCAATTACAAATTATCTCAATAAACTTTCCTAGTGTGCCTGAAGCTGCCTCATAAATCTGAATCAACAATCCACTGTCAGTAAAATTACCTGGAGATACCTTGCTTTTATCTTTTCTATTTATTTCTTTCCTAATTTATTTTCTGAACATTTGTCACGAGGAAATAGGCAACATTAAATTACCCCAGAACTAATATAATGACATTAGTATAATGTAGACAGTAATAATTATTTGGTAAATATGTGATTCAATGAAATAAACATTAAAATTGGGACACAGACCAAATGTTAAAATGAGAGGAGTTAAGTAAAGGACTCTAAAGAAGATAATAAAACATAAGCATCAATGAAAATGAAACACTCTTTATGAATGCCTAAGGTTGAAGCATTTCTAGACTAAGACCATTATCAATAAGACTTGTATTTATCATAGTAAACAATAATACACATACTCTGCTTCATGTCAGGAATAAGTGGTCTTCCTTTATATCTCAATTCCATTTAATAATTTTTTTAGGAAATGGAATAACTACTTTTAGTACCCATAAGTAATAATGTTTTTAAATTGTGTGGGACAATAATTTAGTGTAAGTCAATCAGCACATACTTATATCCAAACATAATGCTAGCATTTTGTTTTATTGCTTCATTCACAATTTCTGCATCTATGATGTACAAGATGATCTGCCTAGGATGGCAGTGTAAATATAAATAACATAAAATCCCTATTCAAAAGATTCCATAAGGAAGATCAGCAAGAATATTTATAATGAAGGTGGAGAATTAGTATAATAGAAATATGTCCTAAATGTGCTGGAGGCTAAAAGCAGAAAGGATTCCATGGGGGAAGAAGTCACAGATGGCTCCTCAAAAATAAAGAGTAACTTATTGGTGCTTAAAAATGCATATGAGTTCATAAGGTGGTTGTGTCAATATAGTAGAGAGATCTTTGGCTTTTGATCTAGAAATAGAGGACAAAACAATTGATTACATGTAAATACCAAAATATGCCGTATCAATTACTGTGTGTTATTGGCATTCAAGATGGACAGTCGACCATGTGAACTATTGTTACTAAAGAGGGCTTTGAAGAGAAGAAAATTTAATCTGTGCCTTGGAAGAAATTCTAGGATATAAAGAACACAAAAAAATCATTGAAGATTATATAACTTGCATAAAATGGAAGAAATATTCAATTATGTAACAGAGACAACTTTGGCCCACACACTCCTTTTGTTTTTTTCCCAATGCTACAAATGTGCTGTTCGCATTGTCACTGAAACCCAACTCTTCCATTTGGGCACTAGATCCCATGTTCTTTTGCCTATTCAAAGATGTGGATCCGGTGGTTTACTCACATCATTCTGACACCATAATTTCTTCTCTCTCTTCTAGATGTTTCCCCTAAGCTTACACGTAATTTCTACCATCATATAAAGCAAATCCTCTCCTGATCTCATTTTCCTCTCCATCTAACACCAATATTTCATTTTTATTGACACCAAACCTCTCTGAACGTTTTATATACTCTCTTTTTCCAATGTCTTCCCATTCATTTTTTATTATTGATTCCTTCCTATCAGTCTGTTGTCTCCAATCATCCATTACATGTGCAGTTGTCAAAGTAATCAGTAACCTTAATATGGTCAAATACAATACTTAATTAAGCCTCAGACTTCATCATTCTTGAACTCTCTGCACATTTAACATTTCATCCATCTTGACTGAATAATTTTCCTCACTTGACTTTCAGGACACCACATACACCTAGGTTTTCTTTTGCCTCACTTGTCATTCTTCCTTCTTCTTTGCTTATTTCACCACACATCCCCGACCACTAAACAAAGCTCACTTTTAAGCTATCTGTGATTATTGTTGCATTGATTTGTTTGTAACTTTATTATTTCAAAATACTATTTAAAAATAATATCTCCCAAATTTATTTTTCTAATTCAAACTGATCCTATGAACTTTCATTCTTAAATGTTCAACTGCTTATCAGACATCTATCTCTACTTGTATGTATAATAATAGACATCTCAAAATTATAGTATATCAATCTAAGTTTTTCCACTCCTCATTCCCCCAAATTTACTCCTCACACAATCTTATCCATTTCAGTTAATGGAAATGTAATCCTTCCCGTTGCTAAGGCCAAACCTTTGGATTCATTCCTGACTTTCAATCAACCAGCATTATCTATTGGCTCTATTTTCCAATATCTTCAGAAAACTCATTACCTCTACTACTGCTCTGGTCCAAGTCAAGAGTATCTCTTGCCTGGGTGATGTCCATAGCCATCTAAGTGTTTTGCTATCTTTAGCTACCCCACAGTTTCTTAATGGTGAAACAGTTAATTATTTACACAGAAGTCTAGTGATGTTTTGAAATGTACCTCAAAACATATCATGTCTAAACCGCCAATGACTGCCTATGTTACTCGGAGTCAAAACCAAAACCCATCCAATGACTTAAAATATGATCTCACCTACGTGATCTCACCTCTCATTGCATAAGGGTATATTCAGGTTCATTCCTCTGCTTGGAACATTCTTCTTCAGGATATTTGATATTCATGTATCAATTTCATTCTTCATCTCAGTCAGGGCTTAAGTCAAATATCATGTTTCCATTGAGTTCTTTTCTGCCCTTCATTTTGAAAATTGCCTATATTTCCTTTTATCCTACATTATATTCCTCTATACCACTGATCATTATCTACACATCAGTATCTATATTTGTAGCTATCTAATCTACCTATATAGCATTTATTTGTTAATTATTTCTTTCCTGAAGACAGGGATTTCTTTTTGTCTGTTTTAGTAGCTACTGAGTCCGACATCAGGTAAATATTCAATGAATATTTTAAATGAGTTAATGAATAAATGAATGGATCAGTTTTACTGAGGTTAAAATGCTGTAGAACATTAAAATTATAGTGGAAATTTTCAAAATTACTTATGTGTAATTTACCTATGTAAGAGTAGAGGAGGCAAATATTGAAACTGATAGAGAGCGTGTGAGGTATGAAAAACAGAACAGTGTCCCTGCCCAGGTAGGTAGTGAAAGGCTCATATCACCTATTTTGCCTTCTTTTCCTGTCACAGCTGTCTCTCACAGAAGCAGTGATAAGGTAGATGCTTTTATATAGTTTCTGGACATAGGGTAAAATAATATTAAACCACATTGTGAGTAATTTATGCCCTTTTTATTCTCTGTGATTCCTCCTTTTAAAATCGTGCTTTTTTAACTAGAGAGTGAATCCTTCTGACTCATAATCTTTAAGAAGCAGCCATATTTATAGGTAAGATTTAACAATATTGTGGTTTTAGTATACTAATACGATGTATATTTTCTTTTCAGAGCAAAAGGTGTCTTCTCTTAAAATACATTTATTTAATAAATCAGTTAATTGATGTAGAAAGAAATATTTAAAATTAGCTAGATTTTGATGTGCAAATATGGCAAAATAATGAAAGTGATACATGAATAAGTGTATATTTTGAAATTTTAATTGAGTAAGCAAATGACTAAATTTGAGAAAATGGCAAGGTTCTATCCATCCAGGATTAGAATATTTACACAATAATATTGTCTTAGCCTTATCATAAAACTTTAAAAAAGACTGGCTTGAAATATAATCTCTTTAACCTTCCTATCAATTCCGTGAGGCACAGCAAGTAGGCTATTAGAATTAGTTAATACACATCTAATTAATGAGCCTGATACTTGAACATCTGCATATTGCTCCTCATTTATTTTCCTTCTCGTGTAAAAACTTTCTCGACAGTCAAATTATATATAATAGAGCCAATTAGCAGAGAAGCCTGAACTTCTTGTGAGAAGACTTGGTTAGCTTAACATTAAACCTGATTTTCTTACTTTAACTCTTTCCATTTCTCTTTTCCCACTGCCAGTCTAAGTACAGTAACCATGAGTTACATATTAAAACAAAGAGCCAAGGTAAAGCTATGACAAAAATAATAGGACTAGGTTTGGGAGGTCATTTATAATTGCCAACCCTGGGGAGACTAGGGGACTTGAACAAAATTTCCAGAAATTGAAATCATTTCCAGATGCCTCTTCTACACAACTTTACTTGGAGGTGGATGGCTATCACTGTCCCTCATTTTTTAATATGGTCTCACTTTCTCTAATTCCTTTCTGATACCATTTCTCCTTTCAGAAATTGCTACCATTGCTCTCCACCGATTTGTGCTTCAAACCCCAAATAAAATCCCAATTTTCAATGAAGGCTTCTGAGATTATTGTAGCCACCATCAGTCTCTTGTAGTGCTCTTTTAAATGTCATTTTCGGGGGCGGAGCAAGATGGCCGAATAGGAACAGCTCCAGTCTCCAACTCCCAGTGCGAGCGACACAGAAGACCGGTGATTTCTGCATTTTCAACT
>NW_012108363.1:698609-770390 GCF_000951045.1 Mandrillus leucophaeus | reverse complement strand
ATAAATAAATTAAATAAATAAATAAATAAATAAAAAATAAATGTCATTTTCTCAAACACACAACTAACATTTGGTTTTTAAAATGGCCATTTACCAGTTTTCTGTTGCACAAAATTAGCAGTTCATTATACACAATTTCATCCTCAATAATCATTTTATATATTTAAAATGTTCTTTTTGGGGTCTACAGGTGGTATTATATTTCTTTTAATATCTACTGGTCTTAGAATATGTATGTATATACTTATATATTTCATGATTTTGTAAACCATTTGGAACAGAAATGTCAACAACTTACATGTTCTAATTACATAAGAGAATGCCTGCATGTGTTTTGAAATTTCTGCTCTTGCTGATGAAAGGCTGCATTTAATAAATATCCAGCCGTGACAGCTAAAATTAACACATCTTTCTATAACGTTAAGTAGAATGCTCCATAAGGCTGCACTGGAGTGGAATGTAGAATTTGCCAATTTTAAAACCTTAGGAAAATAGGGTACTTATTTAGCTGCATTTGATGGCACCATCAGTGTGCCAAACATCATAGGCCTTTGTTTCGCTGAATTTATAAATATTATGTAATTATCACTGTAGCAATGAAAGTTATCATTCAGTGGTAGGCTTACTGCAATGCTAGGCACCTAAGATATTTAAATGTGCCATGCCAACTCTGTGATGTAAGTATGGTTGTTACCCAAAATTTACAAATCAGGAACTGAGGCCCTTTTAATATGTAAAAGACATAGAAATAGAACTCAGTCTGGTCCATTTCAAAGTTTACACATTGAAGCATTAAGATATTTTTCAGTTAAAACAACAGTAACAACAAAGTAATCACAGCGAATGGATATAATCCAGAGTCACCCATTAGGTCCAAATCAATTAGTTTAAACCCCACCTTAGGAAAACATACCCCATACACATAACCCCTATAGCCAGAAACTTCTCAATCTCAGGGAAGGCCTCCTTTTCCTTGACCTGCTCTTTATTTCTCATACTTTCTCTGTCTTGGCAAATCCTATTTTGTTCCTCTTGTCTAGTACTTGATTTCCTGCAGCAGTGCTTGGTCTCATCTATATCCTTTTTTGCTGGATTTCAGATACATATCTCAATACCATTCCTTACCAATATACCTATGGTATATTCCCTACTGAATAGAAACCAACTGTCCCCATATATTCTGGTGGTCATAATTCCTCAAGATGGCATAACACCTAGATTGCTACTTTCCATGAGGAGGCCTCTACCTGTTCATCAGTCCAACAGACATTCTACTAAGTTTCTACTATGTATCATAGTTTCAGCAATTATGAAAGGCATCAAATGTTACAAGGGAGCTGCTACGATCATGGAATCTACACTGTATTTTGAATTGTGAAGGTTTCCTGTTGCTGTTGTAACAAATTGTCACAAACTTAGTAGCTGAAACATCATTAGTTTATTACATTACAGTTCTGTAGTCTGGGAGTTTGGCATGAGTATTCTGGGCTAAAAATCAAGGTGCAAGCATTACTCTCTGAAGGTTCTGTGGGAGTTTCTCTTTCTTTACCTTTTCAGCTTCCGGAAGCTGCCCACATTTCTTGGCGTGTGATCTGCTTCCTCCACCTTCAAAGCTATCAACTTTGCATCTGTCTGTGTCTATCTTATGTAGTAACATCTCCCTATAACTCTCCTCTTCTGTATCCCTTTTCCACATTTTAAATCCTTTGTGTTCACTTTGGGAGGCTGAGGCAGGCAGATCACTTGAGGTCAGGCGTTCAAGACCAGCCGGGCCAACATGGTGAAACACTGTCTCTACTACAAATACAAAAATTAGCCAGGGTAGTGGCATGTGCCTCTAATCCCAGCTACTAGGGAGGCTGAGGTAGGAGAATCACTTGAACTCAGAAGGCAGAGGTTGCAGTGAGCCAAGATTAGGCCACTGCACTCCAGCCTGGAAGACAAAGCAAGACACCCTTTCAAATAAATAAATAAATAAATAAATAAAATTCCTTTGTGTTTATACCAGGTCAGTTGGATAATTCATGATAATCTCCCTATTTCAAGGTCAACTGGTAGCAATCTTAATTTTATCTGCAACCTTAATTCAATTGTTCCATCTAATCTAACATATACATGGATTCCAGGGATTAAGAAAAATACGTTTCATGTGTGGAGGGGTGGCATTATTCTGTTTATCATAGAAGGTGAAAAGGACATCAGAGAAAGAGAGATCTATGAGAAGCAAAGCAGAGAGTATGGAAAGCACAGATAATGTGTGGAGAATAGTTGTAAATAGAAGTCCTACCTCATGTTTCATGAAGACATCTTGCAAATGTAGATAACTAATAAGATTGCAAGATTGTATGAGCATTTGTTTCCAGTGGCTTCATTTTCCAAAGTAAGTTATAAAATATTAATAAATACCTAACTATGACAGACAAAGGGGAGCATATGAGTAAGGGGAAGATGAGAAGGAAAAGAGAGAGAAATGAAAGGCCTCAAATGCTAATAGCCCAAATTGAAATTAGCAGATTCACTTCAGCCTAAAATGTCAGTCCTGACATTTTTCTTGTAGCTTCAGAACATCCATTTGACTCTTAGAAGGTGGATTCTCTTCAACTTTCACTCAGGAGTAGGGCTGGGGTGTAGAAGGAGTTACTTAGAGAGATGCCAGCTTTAGCCCTCCCAATGTCCAGGCATGGAACATTTGTTTTAGGTCCAATTAAAGGTCTTTGGCTGGAGTCAAGAAATAGATTATTGGACTCTAAGACAAACAGTGTGGAATTACATTTGTGATGAACCATACATTTCTCAGAGTACTTATGGTGAAAGATTATATAATAACTTTTTATTATATAATCTTTTTAAAAATTTTATTTAAATTTAAAATTTTTAAATTTTATTTTAGGTTCAGGAGTACATGTGCAGATTTGTTATGTAGGTGAACTGCACATGATGGGGATTTGTTGTACAGATTATTTTGCCACCCAGGTAATGAGCATAGTACCAAATAGGTAGTTTTTTCAATCCTGTGACTACTACCACCCTCCACCTCCAAGTAGCCCCCAGTGTCTGCTGTTCCTTTCATTGTGTCTATGTCTACTCAATATTTAGCTTCCATTTATAAGAGAACATGTGGTATTTTACTTTTTGTTCCTGCATTAATTCACTTACGATCATGGCCTGCAGTTCCATGCATGTTGCTACAAAGGACCATGACTTCATTTTTTTTTATGGCTGTGTAGTATTCCATGATGTATATGTACCACATTTTCTTCCACCAGTCTACCATTGATGGGCATTTAGATGGATTCCATGGCTTTGCTACTGTGATAGAGCTCCAATGAACATATAAGTGTCTGTGCCTTTATGGTTGAATGATTTATATTCCTTTGGGTATGTACCTAACAATAGAATTGCTGGGTTGAAGGGTAGTTCTATTTTAAGTTCTTTGAGAAATTGCCAAACTGCTTTCCACAATGGCTGAATTAATTTACATTCCCACGACCAGTGTATAAGCATTCCCTTTTCTCCACAACCTCAACAGCATCTGTTATTTTTTTACTTTTTAATAATAATCATTCTGACTGGTGTGAGATAATATTTCATTGGGGTTTTGATTTGCATTTCTCTAACGCAGCAGTTTCCAACCTTTTGGGCACCAGAGAGCAGTTTTGTGGATGACAATGCTTTCATGGATGAGGTGGGATGGTTTCAGGAAAAAATTGTTCCACCTCAGATCATCAGGCATTAGATTCTCATAAGGAGTGGAGTGCACAACCTAGATACCTTGTGCAGTTCACAATAGCATTCATACTCCCATGAGAATCTAATGCCACAGACTGCTAGTCATAATATCACAATTACTATGTGTCAGAAGCCATTTATTACAAATATTTTCTATATGTTTTCTGATTGAATCTTCATAAAAGCCTTAGATCACAGATCACTGTGAAGATTAGGTGAAGGAATGTATATATAAAGTCTTAGGCATAGGGTCTGATCAATAATCAGCTTTCAAAAACTGTTAGCTAAAATTTTAAAAAAATCTATATTTTTCATCAAAACAGTTAGAGTTCAATATTCTCAATGCCTCAGTGTTTGGGTATTTAATAAAAATGAATAGCCCCTCAATAACCAGGAAGATGTTATTAATAGCATAGTAAGTTATTCTGACCTTGTGTGGCTCATTTTCTTCCCCGTGGACTCTTCTCAGTATGCACAAGCATTTGTTAACATTTCCCAAGAGTAGACAGCTTGCTTAATTTTCTTCCTATGGCATCACAATTATTCCATAACTAGAATTTTTAAGTGAGGGGTCTTAAGTGACTGAGTTATAATGATTAGACATTTCAAAGCACCCATCAAAGCAATCTGGGCTCTGCGAAAAGCTGAAGGCATTAATGTAATGGCCTCCCTACGGAGAGAAGAACAACATGAGAAAGAGTCACATTTTCTTTATGTTTTCAAATAAAGCATCCAATTTTCAGAAGTCCAGAACACTAGAGAAGGATGTCATTCTTTTGATTTGGAGTATAGAACAATCGGGCAGTGGAAGCACACTGACATACCTCAGGTGGGTTCATGTCAGAGAGACCAGCTGAAGAGCTGTAGGAAGGCAGGAGACAAAACCTGAGGCAAACAGCAAATGAGTCTAAGTATCTTTGAAAAAAGTGCTGCATACTATAGCAAAACTTGAAAAAAAATAGGTATCTCTTTAATTTTTGAAATTAACTGCATTAATTGCCATTATAATTTATCAATCATCAAAGCCAGCTTGTGGAATAGAGCTTGGGGTGCTGTTCTTCAAAGTGTTTCAGCAATTCTCAGGATTTAGCATTGCCTTAAGCCAAAATCACCATAGATGTCCCAACTGCTATTTTAGTGTAAACTTAAAATATTAATGGTGCTGAAGAGCAATATTGCCTTTGGACAACCATCTATCATGTACTCCCTTATTTTATTGTCCAGATAACTGAAATACTTCAATAATGAAATGGAAAATAGTGGAGCAGGAAACCAGATTTTTCACTCCTTTCCACTCCACATTTTTCATGAAAGTTGAACTATCAAGCTCTTTTTCCAGCCCAGGCTTCGTTATGATCCCCTGGGTACATATCATGCCCTGAATCTCGTTCCAAAGTGTTCCTGACAACTCTTTCTCTTCCAGCTCTGCAATCTGAGGGCAAAATTCCAGAACCTCCTTTTATACATTGTATAAGAAAATCAATCATTTCACGTAGTAGGAAAGCCACCTGGGTAATAAAATACTCAACTTCATATATTTAAGTACAGTGATGCTAGCCTTTACATGACCAGGGAAGAAATAGTTTCTTATTTTTTAGCTTGTTTTGACACCCTATTTTACTTAGTTTTATGACACTATTAGCTAAATTCATAAGTGTGCCAATAATAATAATAAAAATAGTTGAGAAATCATTCTTTAAATCAAAAGACATAAAATAACTAACCAGTCCAACTTGGGTGAAAAATGCTACACTCTGTCATCTATTGATTTAATATTTTATTCAACTGTCTTTATGTATATTACATATATATTACATATGTAACAATAATAACAAAAACAACATCACTGAAAATTTACAGGGCGATCTGGCAAGATGGCTGAATAGGAACAGCTCCAGTCTGCAGCGCCCAGTGATACCAATGCAGAAGTTGGGCAATTTCTGCATTTCCAACTGAGGTACCCTGTTCATCTCACTGGGACTGATTAGGCAGTGAGCGCAGCCCATGGAGGGCTAGCAGAAGCAGGGTGGGGCATTGCCTCACCCAGGAAGTATGAGGAACAGGGGGGCATCCCTTTCCCAGCCAAGGGAAGCCATGAGGGACTGTGCTATCCAGCCTGGACACTACATCTTTCCCACGGTTTTTGCAATCTTCAGATCAGGAGATTCCCTCATGTGCCTACACCATCAGGGACCTGGGTTAAGAAACTGTGCATCTGTTTGGGCAGAGACTGAGCTAGCTACAAGAGTTTTTTTGTTGTTGTTGTTTTGTTTTTTGTTTTTGTTTTTTTTTATACCCCAGTGGCACCTGGAACTCCAGAGAGACAGAACCATTCACTCCCCTGGAAATGGGGCTGAAGCCAAGGAGTCAAGTGGCCCCATTCCCACGGGGCCCAACAAGCTAAGAATCACAGGCTCGAAATTCTCACTACCTGCACAGCAGTCTGAAGTTGACCTGGGATGATAAAGCTTGGTGGGGGGATCAGTTCACCATTACTGAGGTTTGAATAGGTGGTTTTCCCCTGAGAGTGCCAAAGAGGCCTGGAAATTTGGACTGGGTGGAACTCAACACAACACAGTAAAGCAGCTGTGGCCAGACTGCCTCTCTGTCCCATCTGCTATTCCTCTTCACTGGGCAGGGCATCTCTGAGAGAAGGGCAGCAGCCCCAGTCAGGGGCTTATAGGTAAATCTCCCATCTCCCTGGAACAGAGCACCTGGGGGAAGGAGCGGCTGTGGGTGCAGCTTCAGCAGACTTAAACATTCTTGCCTGCCTGCTCTGAAGAGAACAGCAGATCCTGACAAGGAGGGTTCTCCCAGCAGAACACTTGAGCCCTAATAAGGGACAGGCTGCCTCCTTAAGTGAGTTTCAGACCCCCATGCTTCCTAACTGAGAGAGACCTCCCAACAGGAGTTGACAGACACCTCATACAGGAGAGCTCTGGCTGGCATCAGGCCAGTGCCCCTCTGGGATAAAGTTTCCAGAGGAAGGAGCAGACATCGATCTTTGCTATTCTGCAGCCTCTGCTGGTGATACCCAGGCGAATAGGGTGTGGAGTGGACCTCCAGCAAACTGCAGCAGACCTGCAAATGAGTGGCCTGTTAGAAGAAAAATTAACAAACAGAAAGCAATAACATCAGCATCAATAAAAAGGACCCTCACACAGAAATCTCATCCAAAGGTAATCAGCCTCAAAGATCAAAGGTAGATAAATCCATGAAGTTGAAGAAAAGACAGCCCCAAAATGCTGAAAATTCCAAACATCAGAATGCCTCTTCTCCTCTAAATGATCAGAACTCCTCTCCAGCAAGGGCACAAAACTGGATGGAGAATGAGTTTGATGAATTGACGGAAGTAGGCTTCAGAAGGTGGGTAATAACAAACACCTCAGAGCTAGAGGAGTATGTTGTAACCCAATACAAGGAAGCTAAGAATCTTGAAAAAAGGTTACAAGAACTGCTAACTAGAATAATCAGTTTAGAGAAGAACACAAATGACCCGATAGAGCTGAAAAACAACACAGGATGAGAACTTCGTGAAACATACACAAGTATTAATAGCCAAATCGATCAAGTGGAAGAAAGCATATCAGAGATTGAAGATCAACTTACTAAAATAAGGTATGAAGACAAGATTAGAGAAAAAGGAATGAAAAGGAATGAATAAAGCCTCCAAGAAATATGGTATTATGTGAAAAGACCAAACCTATGATTGATTGGGGTCCCTGAAAGTGATGGGGAGTATAGAACCAACTTGAAAAACACACTTCAGGATATCATCCAGGAGACCTTACCCAACCTAGCAAAACAGGCCAACATTCAAATTCAAGAAATACAGAAACACCACTAAGATATTCCTCAAGAAGAGCAACTCCAAGACACATAATCATCAGATTCTCCAAGGTTGAAAGGAAGGAAAAAATGTTAAGGACAGCCAGAGAGAAAGGTGAGGTTACCGACAAAAGGAATCTCATAAGACTAACAGCAGATCTCTCTGCAGAAACCCTACAAGTTAGAAGAGTGTGGAAGCCAATAACAACATTCTTAAAGAAAAGAATTTTCAACCCAGAATTTTATATCCAGCCAAACTAAGCTTCATAAGTGAAGGAAATAAAATCCTTTACAGACTAGCAAATGCTGAGGGATTTTGGCACCACCAGGCCTGCCTCCTGAAGGAAGCACTAAATATGGAAAGGAAAACTCAGTATCAGCCACTGCAATTTTGGTGCAAAAACACACCAACATATGAAGACCAACAACAGTATGAAGAAACTACATCAACTATTGTGCAAAATAACCAGCTAGAATCATAATAACAGGATCAAATTCACACATAACAATACTAACCTTAAATGTCAATGAGTTAAATACCCCAATTAAAAGACACACACAGGCAAATTGGACAGAGTGAAGACCCACTGGTATGCTGTATTCAGGAGACCCATCTCACGTGCAAAGACACACACAGGCTCAAACTAAAGGGATAGAGGAAAATTTACCAAGCAAATCGAAAAAAAAAAAAAAAAAAAAAAAAAGAAGCAGGAGTTGAAATCTTAGTCTCTGATAAAACAGACTTTAAACCAACAAACATCAAAATGGACAAAGAAGGGCATCACATAATGGTGAAGGGATCAATGCAACAAAAAGAGCTAACCATTCTAAATATATGTGTACCCAATAGGAGCACCCATATGCATAAAGCAAGTTCTTAGAGACCTACAAAGAGACTTAGACTCCCACACAAAACAGTGGGAGATTTTAACACTCCACTATCAATATTAGACAATTCAACAAGACAGAAAATCAACAAGGATATTCAGGACTTGAACTCAACTATGGACCAAGCAGAACTAATAGACATCTACAGAATTCTCCACCCCAAACGAAAATGTGGTCTGAACAAACATTCAGACCACAGTGCAATCAAACTAGAACTCAGAATTAAGAAACTCACTCAAAACTGCACAAGTATATAGAAACTGAACAGCTTGCTCCTGAATGACTACTGGGTAAATAATGAAATTAAGGCTTAAGTTCTTTGAAACCAATGAGAACAAAGAGACAACATACCAGAATCTACCAGACACAGCTAAAGCAGTGTTAAGAGGGAAATTTATAGCATTAAATGCTCACATCAGAAAACAGGAAAGGTCTAAAATCAACACCCTAACATCACGATTAAAAGAACTAGAGAAGAAAGAAAAAACAAATTCAAAAGCTAGCAGAAGACAAAAAATAACTAAGATTAGCACAGAACTGAAGGAGATAGAGACATGAGAAACCTTTCAAAAAATCAATGAATCCAGGAGCTGGTTCTTTGAAAAGATTAACAAAATAGATAGACTGCTAGTCAGACTAATAGAGAAGAAAATAGAGAACAATCAAATAGACACAGTAAAAAATGATAAAGGGGATATCACCACTGATCACACAGAAATACAAACTACAATCAAAGAACACTATAAACACCTCTATGCAAATATACTAGAAAATCTAGAAGAAATGGATAAATTCCTGGAAACATACACCCTCCCAAGACTAAATCAGGAAGAAGTCAAATCTCTGAATAGACCAATAACAAGTTCTGAAATTGAGGCAGTAATTAATAGCCTACCAACCAAAAAAAAGCCCAGGACCAGAAGGATTCACAGTCGAATTCTACAAGAGGTACAATAAGGGGCTGGTACCATTCCTTCTGAAACTATTCCTAACAATAGAAAAAGAGGGACGCCTCCCTAATTCATTTTATGTAGGCCAGCACCATCCTGACACCAAAACCTGGCAGAGACACACACACACAAAGAGAAAATTTCAGGCCAATATCCCTGATGAACCTCAATGTGAAAATCCTCGATGAAATACTGGCAAACAGAATCCAGCACCACATGAAAAAGATGATCCACTATATTCAAGCCAACTTCATCTCTGGGATGCAAGGCTGGTTCAACATATGCAAATCAGTAAATGTAATCCATCACATAAACAGAACCAATGATAAAAACCACATGATTATCTCAATAGATGCAGAAAAGGCCTTCGATAAAATTCAACACTGCTTTATGCTAAAAACTCTCAGTAAACTAGGTATTGATGGAATATATCTCAAAATAATAAGAGCTATTTATGACAAACCCGTAACCATTATCATACTGCCCATCATATTGAATGCCCATTCAGTATGATATCGGCTATGGATTTGTCATAAGGGATTGTCAAAGGGAATGCTCCCCATTCCCTTTGAAAACCAGCACAAGACAGGAATGCCCTTTCTCACTATTCCTATTCAACATAGTGCTGGAAGTTCTGGCCATAGCAATCAGGCAAGAGAAAGAAATAAAAAGTATTCAAATAGGAAAAGAGGAAGTCAAACTCTCTCCATTTGCAGATGACATGATTGTATATTTAGAAAAGCCCATCATCAGAGTCGCAAAACTCCTTAAGCTGATAAACAATTTCAGCAAAGTCTCAGGATACAGAATCAGTGTGCAAAAATAACAAGCATTCTTATACACCAATAATAGACAAGCAGAGGGCCAAATCATGAGTGAACTCCCATTCACAAGTGCTATAAAGATAATAAAATACCTAGGAATACAACTTACAAGGGACATGAAGAACCTTTTCAAGGAGAACCAGAAACCACTGCTCAAGGAAATAAGAGAGGACACAAACAAATGGAAAAAATTCCATGCTCATGGATAGGAAGAATCAGTATCATGAAAATGGCCACACTGCCCAAAGTAATTTTTAGATTAAATGTTATTTCCATCAAGCTGCCATTGAATTTCTTCACAGAATTAGAAAAAAACTACTTTAAATGTCATATGGAACCAAAAAAGAGCCTGTATATCCAAGACAATACTAAGCAAAAATAACAAAGCTGGAGGCATCACACTACGTGACTTCAAACTAAGGCTACAGTAACCAAAACAGCATGGTACTGGTACCAAAACAGATATATAGACTAATGGAACATAACAGAGGTCTCAGAAATAACATTACACATCTAAAACCATCTGATCTTTGACAAACCTGACAAAAACAAGCAATAGGGACAGGATTCCCTATTTAATAAATGGTGCTGGGAAAACTGGCTAGCCATATGTAGAAAACAGAAACTGAATCCCTTCCTTACAACTTATATGAAAATTAACTCAAGATGGATTAAAGACTTAAACGTATAACAAAAACCATAAAAACCCTAGAAGAAAACCTAGGCAATACCATTAAGGACATAGGCATGGGCAAAAACTTCATGACTAAAACACCAAAAGCAATTCTAACAAAAGCCAAAATTGATAAATGGGATCTAATTAAACAAAAGAGCTTCTGCTCAGCAAAAGAAAGTATCATCAGAGTGAACAGGCAACCCACAAATGGGAGAAATTTTTTGCAATCTATCCATCTGACAAAGGTCTAATATCCAGACTATACAAGGAACTTTAAAAAATTAAAAGAAAAAAACAAACAAGTCCATCAAACAGTGAGTGAAGAAAAAAAGCTTATAATCACAGATCATTAGAGAAATGCAAACCAAAACCACAATGAGATACCACCTTATACCAGTTAGAATGATGATTATTAAAAAGTCTGGAAAGAACAAATGCTGGTGAGAATGCGGAGAAATAGGAATGCTTATACACTGTTGGTGGGAGTATAAATTAGTTCAACTATTGTGGAAGACAGTGTAGTGATTCCTCAAAGATCTAGAACCAGAAGTACCATTTGACCCTGCAATCCCATTACTGGGTATATACCCAAAGATTATAAATTATTCTACTATAAAGACACACACATGCATGCATATGTTTATTGCAGCACTATTTACAATAGCAAAGACTTGGAACCAACCAAAATGCCCATCAATGATAGACTGGATAAAGAAAATGTAGCACATATACTCCATGGAATACTATGCAGCCATACAAAAGAATGAGCTCATGTCCTTTGCAGGGACATGGATGAAGCTGGAAACCACAATTCTCAGGAAACTATCACAGGAACAGAAAACCAAGCACTGCATGTTGTCACTCATAAGTGGAAGTTGAACAGTGAGAACACCTGGACACAGGGAGGGAAACATCGCATGCTGGAGCTTGTCAGAGGTTGGGAGAAAAGGGAGGGAGAACATTAGGACAAATACCTAATGCATGTGGGGCTTAAAACCTAGGTGATGGGTTGACAGGTGCAGCAAACCACCATGGCACCTGTATACCTATGTAACAAACCTGCACTTTTAGCACATGTATCCCATAACTTAAAGTAAAAGAAACAAAAAGAAAATTTACAATAGCACTGTAATGGCTAAATCTTTATTATCCATCATGTTAATTAATCCTCATAAAATAATTTATGTGTCAAATACTATTGTTTCACAAGTGAGAGAAATATAGCACAGTGTGGTTTAAGATTTTTGTTTAAGATCGCATAAGTGCATAATAGTCAGGATTTGAACCTAGGCAGCGTGACAATTAATGACCACATTCTGAAGACTCTCATATACTTTGAAGATAGTTGCTTAATCCACTTGTTTTCTCATATAGGAAAAAGGAATTGAGCATGGAAATCTAATATTTGATGAAGACTCAGTGTGAAAATAATCATGGAGGCACTATATTGTTTTATTCTAGTGTCCTTGTAATTTTCTTTATAGAGCACCAAAACAATAAAGTGCTTCTCAGATGCTTGTATTCAAGTGTTTTATAATATTAACTCATTAGGTGTGCATAACAACTCTATGAGGTAGGTTTTATTATTATGCCCATTTTCCAAATGAAGCATCCGTGTGCAAAGAATTAAGTAATTTACCCAAGATTATTCAGCTGATGAATGGCAAGATATTCACATACATGGTTCTCTATAGTTATAATGAATCTCATTACCAGTTCAATGAAGTGAATGGTTCCTACACTCAGAGGATACTCTTTTGTTAACACCTGTGCTTTAACCAAGAAAGGCAGGGATATGATTGTTAGTAATGGGACATTTTTATTTTCTGTCCTCTAGGAGTTGATTAAATAAGTTCTTTTTCACAAAAACCATTGGGCTAATTTAAATTTCTCACAGTATGGCTAAATTATTCCTCATAGCTCTTTTTGAAACAGTGGCCTTCCTAGCTTCCTAAGAACAGAAAAGCCAGTTAAGCTGTTGTATATACAAGGTCAATCATGGTGACAGACTTCACTTTGAGAGATTTAGTATCAGCTTCTCCAATTGCAAAAAACGTTTAGGAATGATTTCAACATTAGGTGTGCAACAAGATGCAAAATCCACCCTCTTATTTTCTAAAACTCACTATTTGTATGAGCTGCATGACTCAGTATTACAGGAAGTTATTGGTTTTGAAATTCTGAAACTAGAAATTATAAATATCCCGTAGAACTTAATAACACATATGTATTACTCCATTTTTGCACTGATAAAAAATATCTAAGTCTGGATAATTTTTAAAGAAAAAATATTTAATTGACTCATGGTTCCACAGGCTGTACATGAAGCATGGCTGAGGAGGCCTCAGAAAATTTACAATCATGGCAGAAGGTAAAGAGAAAGGAGGCACCTCTTCACATGGCCAGAGCAGAGGAAGAGCGATAGAGGTGCTACACACTTTTAAACAACCAGATCTCATGAAAACTCACTCACTATCACAAGGACAGCAAGGAGAAAGTCTGCCCTCAGGATCCAATCACATCCCACTAGTCCCCTCCTCCAACACTGGGGATTACAATTTGAAATGAGATTTGGGTGGGCACACAAATCCAAACCATATCATTCCAACACTGGCCCTTCCCAAATCTCATTGCAAAAGATATTGCAAAAGACAATCACCCCTTCCCAATAGTCCCTTAAGTCTTAACTCACTTCAGCATTAACTCAAAAGTCCACAGTCTAAAATCTCACCTGAGACAAGGTTAGTTGCTCCCACTTATCAGCCTATAAAATAAAAAATAAGTTAGTTACTTCCAAGATGCAATGGGAGGAAATGCACTGGGTAAATACTACCTTTCCAAAGGGAAGAAATCAGCCAAAAGCAGTGGTGACAGGCCTTGTGCAAGTCCAAAACCCAGCAGTACAGTCATTAAATCTTAAAGCTCCAAAATAATCTCCTTTGACTCCATGTGTCAGATCCAGGCAACACTGATCCAAAGGGTGGGCTCCCAAGGCCTTGGGCAGCTCTGCTTCTATGGTTATGCAGGGTACAGCCCCTGCAGCTGCTTTCATGGGCTTTCATGGAGTGTTGAATGCCTGAGGCTTTTCCAAAAGCATGGTACAAGCTGTCAGTGGATCTACCATTCTATTCTGGGGTCTGAAGGATGGTGGCCCTCTTCTCACACCTCCAATAGGCAGTGTCCCAGTGGAGACTCTGTGTGGGGGCTCCAACTCCACATTTCCTCTTGGCACTGCCCTAGTAGACATTCTCCATGAAGCCTCCACCCCTGCAGCAGACTTTTGCCTGGACATCCAGGCATTTCCATACATCCTCTGAAATACAGGTGCAGGCTCCCAAGCCTCAACTCTCACACTCTGCACCCCTATAGATTTAATACCATGTGAAAGCCACAAAGGCTTATGGATTGCACCTTCTGAAGCAACAGCCTGAGCTGTACATTGGCTCCTTTTAGCCATGGGTAGAGCTGGAGCAGCTACAATTCAGGGGGCCATGTCCTGAGATCACACAGAGCAGGAGCGCACTGGCCCTGGCCCACAAAACCATTCTTCCCTCCTACACCTCCAGGCCTGCGATGGGAGAAGCTGCCCTGTAGGTCTCTGAAATACCTTCAAGTCATTATCCCCATTATCCTGGCTATCAACATTTGGCTCCCCTTTACTTATGCAAATTTCTGAAGCCAGTTTGAATTCCTCCCCCCAAAATGGGTTTTTCTTTCCCACCATATGGCCAGGCTGCAAACTTTTCAAACTTTTATGTTCTGTTTCCCTTTTAAATATAAGTTCTAGTTCTACATCTTTTTGCTCATGAATATGAGCATAAGCTTCTAGAAGCAGCCAGGTCATGTCTTGAATGTTCTGCTGCTTAGAAATTTCTTCCACCAAATGGTCTAAATCATCACTCTCAAGGTCAAAGTTCCATAGATTTCTAGAGCAGGGGCACAATACCTGTAACCTCTTTGCCAAGACATAACAAAAATGATCCTTGCTTAAGTTCTCAGTAACTTCCACATCTCCGTCTGAGACCTCTTCAGCCTGGACTTCATTGGCCATATCACAATCATCAGTTTGGTCACAATAATTTAAGAAGTCTGTAAGAAGTTCCAAACTTTCTGTCATCTTCCTGTCTCCTCCTGAGCCCTCCATACTCTTCCAACCTCTTCCCATTACCCAATTCCAAAGATGCTTCCACGCTTTCAGGTATCTTTATAGCAGCGCCCCACTTTTTGCTACCAATTTTCTGTATTAGTCTGTTATTGCACTGCTATAAAAAATACCTGAGACTGGGTAATTTATAAAGAAAAGAGGTTTAGTTGGCTCATGATTCCACAGGCTGTACAGGAAGCATGGCTGGGGAGGCCTCAGGAAACTTACAATTATGGCAGAAGGTGAAAAGGAAGGAGGTACTTCTTCACATGGCCAGGGAGGAAGAGAGCAAAGGGAGAGATGCTACACACTTTTAAACAACCAGATCCCATGAGAACTCATTCACTATCATGATAATAGCAAGGGGGAAATTTGATCCCATGATCAAATCATCTCCCACAAGGCCCCTCTTCCAACATTGGGGATTACAATTTGACATGAGATTTGAGTGGGGACACAAATCCAAAACATGTCAACGTTTATTATTTAAAACATTATATTTCTTTGTGTGTTTTAAAAATTGATATATATATTTCTCTGAACTATATTCTTATGATAAAATCATTTATCTCTGGAAATTAAGTAGTCTCAAAAGGTACAAATAATTAAATCAGTAAGACATTAGAGATAATCTAAGTAGCTAAAGTGCTATAGAGATATGGAATATCAAAGTGTAGAGAAATTCCTAGTTAAATAAAAATTGCAAAGATATAAAAGTGTGGTTTAATTGGGTCAGTTTTCATGGGTTAATAAAGCTGTGGCTACTGACCACATTAAGGCAAGGAAATAAATTCCCACAAAGTACTTCAGGGAGTCTTGTCTTTTCTTACTTGCTTGTTTGCTTGCTTTTCTCTTTTCTTTCTTTTTTTAAATGTTGACAACCGAGATGAATGAGCAGCTATTCCTGCCAATTGAAACATTCATCTTTTTAGTTTATCTCCAGAAGATTAAATATAGTTCCAGAAAATTAATCACTTTGTATAATCCAAAAATCTATACATTGCCTGATGAAATGTTTGATCAGCACATTTCATTTTCATGATGAATTGGGAAAAGACAAAAATTTTTTTTTACTGCAGGTTATTGTACATTGGCTTATTTAAAACAAACACATAGCCTGACATACAATCCATTGAAAACAATTTAAAAGCCAAATCATTTCCTGAGAAAAAGAATATCTTGCTGATAAAAATTGATATGAGGCTGTAAGCCTCATGATAGCCAGTATAGTGTTTTCTTACTCACAACTGCATTTCTAATACTGTTATATGGAGTAAATGTCCTCAGACCTTTTAAGTGAATGTGTCTCTTCCATACAACAGCTTCCTGAAAAAGTCTGGATGCCAGAAGTTCCACATCAACTCACCTTTTCAACCCACTCTTGAAATTGCCAAGCTCAGTACTCCAGTTCCAAATGCCTGCAACTTGTTTTGCAAACTTATGCGTATACTCTTTTGAACTCTAGCCCTCATAATCTATGCAACTGGACTTTTCCTTGGGCTCCATCAATATACCATTGTAGGTAAGAAATACTTCCACTGCCTCTCCTATCTCTTCAGAACTCATCTTAACCAGGTCACTTCATCCAATTTTCAACAACCAAAGAGAATGACAGTAAGAGCTCACTCTTGAGAAAACAGCCAGGTATGGTTGTGGGCAATGGTTTATGAGTTTCTGATAAAAAGAAGCTTTTCAGAAGGAAAAAGAAAAGTATGTGACTACTTCTACTCTAAGTGTAAAGAAAACAGAGAAATGATTCATCCCACATAAACATCATAGGATCTCTCTGCTGATGCAGTTTTCATCTTGCACAGTATGTTATTGTTCTAACGATGTCTCTTACTCTGCTCCCAGCTTTCTACTGAAGAAGCAACTATGTTTAAAATTGCTTCCCACCTGTCTTGACCATTCTCCTGCAGAAATTCCTTCATTTTAGGGGCTTGGAAAAAAACCACTCAAAATACATAATTCTTATTTAAGTACAGTCTGTGCACTGCACACCAGGCCTGTGGTTCAATATCAAAGTCCTATTTCTATTTTCTTTTCTTTAGCCTCTGAGTTTCAAATCAGTAATTTTCCTCTTCTGACTTCAAGGGAAAGATCAAATTCAAAAATTAAACATAAAAGTTATCTCCATAGTATACATGCATTATGTATAATAAGATTATTATAAGCTTCTCCTTTTCAGTATATCAACCACCAGAGACAGGCAGTATGAATTATGTTCTGAAGGCACTGCCCAATATTCACCCTGGTACCTACACATTCATGCCCAATAGTTTCCCATTTAAAATGTCTTGCCATAATCATGTACTGTATGTGCAGAATCATACTTCACTATTCCCAAAGGGGAATAAAAATAGTACAGCTGGCTAAGAGCACACTGTTTCATGTTTCCAACAGAGTATCTCTTTGAAAAACAATCCTCGTGGATTGTAAATAATGGCATCAACCAATCACCACTTGAGAGGAAAACTAACACAGTAATTGAGATTTCTTCCTAGAGTGACCAAGAGAATGGCTTGCCTATTTTTATAAGAGTTAAAAACAAGCTGCAAGCTCCCAGTCTGTCCTCTGTCCTTATAAAGAGTCAACAACATTTTGTCGTCTATCAATATCCCATTTGGTTCATCTCAACCTGCTGGGGATTTTTATGTCTTAGTCTATTAAAATAAATGTTGTACTTTCTTGGTGTGACCAAAAATAAACGATGGCTCATACTGTGCGTGGGTTCTTGCTCATGACAGTCCAGACTGCTAACAGATTGCTAATATGTTAACAGCTCTATTATAAGACTCTCAAAGATGCAATTTTTAATGCCATTTGTGAAGTTGAATTCTCCATGTTAAAAGTGTATTGCATGGGAATGTTGGGATAGATGCTGATAAGTCTGTACACTTTCTACATGCAGATATGTCTGCAGATGTATAATAGCTCCAGATGGCTGAGCTTTTAAAGGTAACATTCTCTATGATGTGCCCATTCTAGGCACCAGAATATTAGATGAAATGGTAGGATAGAATCTCTGCCTTTTGGTCAAGATCTGCATATCATAAAAGGTATTCTGAATGCAGAAGTTTCTAGAAATGATGGAGGTCATAAAAAATTATGAATGATTGTACCCAAATGATGGAATTAGCTATATTTTTGTTATGTCTTCCAAAGATACCAGTGAAAATCTTTAGCCAGATATGACTCAGAGTGTCTCCAGTTCTAGTGTAATCCATGTTTTCTATGTATTGTTTACATGTGTTAATATTCTTTTAACTCTTACGCTGTTTGTCTTACAGAGTCTTAGCACTAATATTGTAAAGTGAGAGTCTGGCTTTAGCTAGGAGGAGGAATAATACTTGGGAACAAGAATATATATCTGACACATGGACCATGCTCTATAAATGCATTCCAGTAAAGTTTCATGGAATGGTATGTCCTAATTTTTTGAAAATTATGTGTTCTGCTTCTAAAAGTTGCCTGTTATTGCTAAGAAGAAATTCTCTAAATGTTTATCATGGTTGCCTCCCTCAATCTTCAGATAGGTAGTGTTGGTAAGACTCAGTCATTGATCTAGATTAACCAAGATAGGTGTTCACACAAACAAATTTTATCAAACAGTGGATACTATGGCAAATACTTTATAATCACAAAATTCCTACAAGATTATAAACATTCTAATTTTACTTTTTATTATTCAACACTTTTTTTTGAAATAAACAGTATTCATTTGTTTATAAAATTGAAGTCATAAAGGAATCATCTGACTTCAAGCAGAGCAAGATTCAGGTGTCCACATAATATTTCACTGATTCTCTCATTCTCTCCAGCAATGCTTTCCATTGTACTGACTTCAGTTGGAAGCACATTTGTTTAAAAATGTTTAAACACCCTTCCAGATTTGCCATATCATTAGATTTTCTAGTAATTTTACCTAAAATCTTAGTACTGTTGCTCATTGATACTCTTTGACTATGCCTAAGTCTCTGAATTCACAGAGCAGGTTCAGCACCATCTGAAATGTAAACATTGAATCTAAGGGAAGGCTAGCTCCCAAAAGAAGCCCAGGAAGCTGTTATTAGAAGGGAGCTGAATGCATGCTGTGCTGACTAAAACAATAGGTACCCACTAATCCTCATCTTGCAAATAATTATATTGGAAGCTTTGATAATGTGTCAAGTAAGTAAAACAGAAAGTCACACCCAGGCTCGCTGACCCCAAAGTCACTCTTGACAAACGTACCACAGTCTCTATCAGTATCAATTAGATTAGCTCTAGTCTACAATAAAACCTAAGATTGTTTACGATGATCCATTCTTTAGAACAGTAATTTAACAAGTGGAAGTAGATCTGTTTTCTTCACAAATTTAATCTGTGAATACAGTATATTTTGCTTTTAAAAAAGCAAAATTCAGGTTTATGTATGAATAACAAAAAGGTATATTCCACTGGGATCCTGCCCTACCATAAGGGCATAGTATAAAGAGCCTCAAATTCCCAGATGGAAATAAATATCAGTCAAATGCATTGTCAATATTTTGTTGTAGTTTTGAGTTTTTATATTATTTTAAGTGTAAGCAATGAATTTAAAACTGATTTTCTGTAAGCATAGCTCTGCAATATGACAAAACAAAGAGCTAAGGCAGACAAAATAGAGGGTAATTAAAAGACTTTTCTTATAGCATTTCTTTTTAAAAACTTCTGCCATTTCTCACTCTTTCTGAGCAATGATAATAATTTATTTATTTTTATCATTTATTTTGTGGTTACATAGTAGATGTATATATATTATGGGATACATGAGATGTTTTGATACAGGCATGCAATATGAAATAAACACATTGTGGAAAATGGGGTATCCATCCCCTCAAGCATTTATCCTTTGAGTTACAAACAATCCAATTACACCCTTAAAGTTATTTTAAAATGTACAGTTAAGTCATATTGACTATAGTCACTCTCTTGTGTGATCAAGTCATAGGTCTTATTCATTCTGACTATATTTTGTACCCATTACCCATCCGTACCCCTCTTCCAGCCCCCGTCTGCCTTCTCCAGCCTCTGTTTGGAGGCTGTCTACTGTCTGTGTTCATAAGTGCAATTGTTTTCATTTTTAGATCCCACAAATAAGTGAGAACATGAGATGGTTGTCTTTCTGTGTCTGACTTATTTCACTTAACATAATGATCTACAGTTTCATCCATGTTGCTGCAAATGACTGGATCTCTTTTTCTTATGGCCAAACAGTACCTCATTGTTTATATGCAGCACATTTTCTTTATTCATTTATCTGCTGATGGACACTTAGTTTGCTTCTAAATCATAGTTATTGCCAACAGTGCCGCACAAGCACAGGAGTGCAGATATCTCTTTGATATACTGATTTCCTTTATTTTAGGTATATACCTAGCAGTGGGATTGCTGGATCATACGGTAGCTCAATTTTTAGTTTTTTTTAGGAACCTCCAAACTTTTCTTCATAGTGGTTGTACTAATTTATTAATACATTGCCCCCAACAGCATACAATGGTTTCCTTTTCTCCACATCCTTGCCAGCATTTGTCATTTCCTGTCTATTGGATCTAAGCCATTTTAACAGGACTGAGATGATATCTCATTACAGTTTTGATTTGCATTACTCTGACAATTAGTAATGTTGAGCCCCTTTTCATATACCTGTTTGTCATTTGTCTGCATTTGTTTGAGAAACATCTATTCAAATTTTTTGCCTATTTTTGATTGGATCATTAGATTTTTTGCCTGTGGAGTTGTTTGAGCTCCTTATATATTCTGGTTCTTAATCTTTTGTCAGATGGGTAGCTTGCAAATATTTTCTCTCATTCTGTGGGTTGTCTCTTCACTTGGTTGATTGTATCCTTTGGTGTGCAGAAACCTTTTAACTTGATTAATGTCATTTGTCCATTTTTGTTTTGGTTGCCTGTGCTTATGATGTATGGCTCAAGAAATGTTTGCCTAGACCATTGTCTTAGAGATTTTCCCCAATGTGCTCTTGTAGTAGTTTCATAGTTTGAGGTCTTAGATTTAAGTCTGTAATCCATTTTGATTTAATTTTTGTATATGGTCAAACATGGGGTCTAGTTTCATTTTTCTGCATATGCATATCCAGTTTTCCCAGCACCATTTATTGAAGAGACTGATTTTTCCCCAGAGTATGTTCTTGTCACCTTTGTGGAAAATGAGTTCCCTGTAGGTGTGGACAATCACTTTTAAAAAGGGCTTTGGAGGTTGGAGAATAGTTCGAGACTTACAGAACTAGATATGTCTGATCATATAGGACTGCAGCCTACTGTCTGAGTCCTATATGGCTTGTGCTCCAGCTAACTAGCCTCTCACTATGACTTCTAATTAAAAAAAGTGCTCATTACACCATAGCTTTCTTGGAAGAGCTCACGCTGCTTTATAGAACACATCTTCAAAAGCAAGGAAGAAAATACCCACTGCCTCCCACAGGAGTCATGTTAACTATGACATTATCATTTTCAAGATGAGTAAACATGAGAGGTGAAATTACTGTGGAAGGTCACGCATTTCCTGTTTGAAGGAGAGTGGCGGTTTTATTTGTAAAATTTGGAGACCTTGAAACAGACAGCATTGTCTAAGCAGTCACAGATCAACAATCACTGCATCCTCTGGCTGTAGCAGCGATTGCACACACCCTCATATGTCATGTGTTGTTGTTTCTCTCCTATGTGAGTAATTAATTCACCTTTGTAATGATGCATGAACTGCTAGATTTTTTCAGTTTCGCATTTAGTTTTACGTAAAATATTATAAATTTATTGAAAGACTTTTCTCCTAAATCTCATGAAATGTTGATATTTTTACCATATCCTGTAACTGAAACTCTGTAACCTCAATTTTGTAGTAATTTAGCATATGAAAATAACGTGTGGAAAGTTGCAAATGTCTAGCTAATTCTAACTAAACTAAAATGCAGTCACTTTCAAATTTCTTTCTTTTTAACCTAAGATACAAGTCCAAGTGGCATCAACAGCAAGCCTGTGTGCGAATCCATAGATAGGTTAGTGAGAAAAGTGGACTTTTATGACCGAAGGCCCATCCAGCAAGTTATTGGATGTTACACCAACCATTTTTCTATTCTTAACTTTCATAATGACAAATATTAAGCATCTGTGTTCTGATGCTTTAGAGTATTACAAAAATGTAATGAAGCCATTTGAACTATCTAAGTACCCTAAAGACAGCTCAGTTCCTAAAGAAATTGTCAATATTGATGTGTTGACCAGAAATCCTTATTCATAGAACATAAAAAGATTTCACTCAAAATCTTATTCCCTTCCAGACATGGTGGCACACCTCTGTAGTCCCAGCTCTTTGGGAGGCTAAGGCAGGAGGATTGCTTGAGTCCAGAACTTCAAGGCTGCAGTGAGCTATGATATCAGGTACCACTGCACTCCAACCCTGGACCCTAGTTCTTTCAAAAAAAATTATATTCCTAAAAACTTTATTTTTTTACTGAGCAAATGTGTATGCCAGTATATTAATTAAAATACCCTGTAGTAGACAGAAAAGATTTGATAAATTTTCTGCCTTCTTGTGGCTTTCAAGATAATAATGTTCATTAAGCATGTATAATAATTTTAATACAGCTAAGATGTATTAATAATTTCTGTCATAAAAAAGTACTATCTTCTATGGAATTTTAGAATGAAGAGTGGTTATTTTCAGGTAAGATTGTATGTTAAGAACAAAAAGGAATGACTCTGTGGATCAGGAACCATTTGAAGAAGTCCTTCAGGTATATTAACAATTTTAATTTTTAATGTAATAGGTATTGAGTCAATAAGACACAGAAATAGAAAGTCACATAGATAGTTCACACACGAACTAGAACCAAAGCACATAAAGGGCTGCACAGAAGACCATATAATTAAAATACACTAGAGATATCCATTTTTCCCCCAACCCCCACATTCCCTTCTTGGAGAACATACTTAAACCAGAGGACCATGGTTTATATTATACATGACATTGGCCACACCTGGTTTAACCAGATTGGACACAAGATCAAATCCAGGGCAATCACATATTTTCTTTTAGAAATTCATATTTTTTACAAACAAAGATTCCAGATGGTCTGTATGAGCTTTTCGATTTGGATAGCACTTTGAGTAAGGGTTGAAGCAGATAATCTGAGGGCAGATTTATTTGAATCTGTAAAAGCCAGTGTGGACAGAGAGGAGAAAATTAGGTAGAAGCAGAGAAAAGAGACCATGTGATCCCAGAAAGAGAGATAGACAGAAGGAAAACTTGCCCTGTTTCTTACCCATATACTAATTCTAGTTGTAGTCCACCAAATCTTATCTGTATGCTTTGCTCTTGTTATGCCTCAGTTCACCCTATTCCTCTTCTATCAGTTTATACTGATTGCAAAAACACAAAGAAAAATTTTAGATAACCTAAGCAAAACTTGAAAAGATTGGGGATAAACTAGGTAGCTTAGTTAATGACTGAATGTCTCATTTCAGGAAAGAAACAAGAGATGAAATGAGAACAAAAGCCAAGGCAGTTTGGAGTAACTAAACTGTGGAAGATTTTGACCATTCTCACTGGGTGCTGCTACTAGAGTTACAGGGATCTATTTGATCTATCTCCCACCTCTCTAATCAAGACTCAAAGTCCTGAAAGGGTTGAAAAGGAGCCTAATTTGACTAACTAGATCATGTACTAGTCAAGAGGGTTGTTACTTGCCCTATGGCCAGAGTAGGGCAGGGTATTTTGGTATGCAGTCTACAATAAGGCAACATATAGTAAGAGAAAGATAATTTTCCAAAACAAAACAAAGCAAAACTGGAAATAGGGTTGCAGAAGAAAAGTATATGCCAGTGACCAAGGAGCAACAGGCATCTGCCACCATTTCCTATCAATATATTTTAATAACTTAAGCTAAGGTAAGTGAGATTTGATGTTTTGTATTATAATGAGCCCTGTATAAGATCACAGACTAAGTAATTTTAATTGTATTTGTTTGACAGTGAGGGGATATTGACAAATTTTAACAGCTTAATGGTATCCTATCAGAGCTATGTTATAGGAAGGCTGCATTACATGGAACAAATAGTGGAAGCAATCAGAGGACTCTAATACCTAAAAATAGGAAGAAATAGAATGAGCTTCTTCATTGGGGACTGTAATAGTCTCAGGGAGAGAAAATGAGAGGGTCAACAGAAAGGCTGTAAAGGAGCAGGAGTACAGCTGTTACCAAATCTTCAGGAGAAGACAAATACAGTTTTATATTTGACCAATTTAAGGGGAACAATGGAGAGCAATGTAAGAATAAAGCCACAGAGTATGGTAAGAGGAATTGGTACACACACACACACACCCCACTCCATTTACATCAGAGAGGCACTAAATTAGAGCAAAGTCATTGGAGCCACCATTCCCAAAGTAGAAAATAGACTAAGATTTAAAGAATGTATGACGTTTTACGTTACTGACACACCTTAACCAAACAAACAGAGAATGCGCAGCTTCTCAGTAATGCCACAGAAAGTCATAAGGCTTGAAAGTCAGAACCAGAGTCCTAGTAATAGGGAAAATGAGATTTATACAGGGAACATTGTTTTGCTTCAGATAAAAACTTAGTTGGAGATGCATGCTACTTAGTAATTTAAGTATTGGAGGATGCAGCAAATCTATAGACTTTACCTGTTGGGAACTTGAAATAGAACAGATAATGGCTACTCATCCTTACTCTTGGAGATAAAAATATTCTCTCCTTTCTTTCCCTTACCCATTCTGAACAGTGCGGAGATGCTGATGAGAGAGCACCTGGTGGAAGTAAGACATGTCACTCAAGATTACAGAGTGCATTATGGATGCAAAATAGACACCAAGAGAAAATCTTTGTGTTGAAGAAAGTAGTATTTGCCCTGTGGGAAGAGATGAGGGTATGAGTAGGTGGATGCTCAAGAAAAAGAGATAAGTCTCTATGAAAAGGAACTTCTACAGGATAAGAAGCAAGACAATTAAACTTTTGTACCATGAAAGTAGCCAGTAAAACTGAAAGAACAATTCTACAACAAGAACATTGTTCACTTGATGTATACTTATATGGATAAAGAATTAGCATGTTGCTGATCAACATGTACATGTAGAACAACCAGAAAAGCTGCCCAAAATATAAAAAAGATTTATGTTTGAAGTCACTGGAGACATCTCAAGGCAGTGAAGATTTGAGGGCCAAGATCATGTAGAGAAAGAAAGCACACACAAAAAATGAACCCTACATCCAGTGCCACCTTTCCATTGTGGATACATAAATTCCAAAGTATCATCTGAAAATGTGATCAAAAAGTTGTGGCTAAGAAGCTGAGATGATAAACACAATGTTCATCTTTCTACAGGAGATTGAAAAAACAACACAAGCTCATAAAACTGGACACAAAAATATATTCTGTATAACTTCATTTCTACATACAAGGGAAACTATTTTATATAAGGCAACTTATTTAAATTAAGATGTTGAAACTAAGAACAGCTTTTATCTTTGGTGAGTAGAATGAAGATAGTGATATAGAAGCCAGAGACTAGCTTTTGGTATGCTGGAAATAGTATCCTTTTGATCCATGCAGTGGGTTACAAAAGTGTGTTCAGACTGTGATAATTCAAAAAGTTGAACCCTTTTGATCTGTACATTTTTACATACAGGCATGCCACAGATATATTGTGGGTTTGATTCCAGACTACCATGAAAAAAGCAATTTGCAACAAAGCAAGTCACACAAATTTTTTGGTTTCCCAGTGCATATACAAGTTATGATTATACTGTACTATAATCTATTAAGTGCATAATAGCACTTAATAGTCTAAACTTGTACCTTAATTAAACATACTTTATTGCTAAAAATGCTAATGATTATCTAAGCCTTCAGTGAGTCACATTTTTGCCAGTGGAACACTTGCCTTGATGTTGATGTCTGCTGACTAATCAAGTGGTGGTTGCTGAAGGTTGGGGTGGCTGTGGAAATGGGTTGAAATAAGACAACAGTGAAGTTTGCCACATTAATTTACTCTCCTTTCCATTAATGATTTCTCTGTATTATGCTTTTTATCCACACTTGAACATCTTTCAAAATTGAATTCACTTCTCTCAAACCTTGCTGCTGTTTTATCTATTAAGTCCATGTAGTATTCCAAATCTTTTGTTATCATTTTAACAATGTTCACGGCATCTTCACCAGGAGTATATTCTATACTTTCTTTGTTCATTCATTCATAAGAAGCAACTGCTCATCTTAAAATTTTATCATGAGAGTGCAGCAATTTAGTCACATCTTCAAGCTCCACTTCTAATTCTATTCTTCTTGCTATTTTTGCCAAATCTGCAGTGACTTCCTCCACTGAAATTTTGAACCCTTCATAGTCATCCATGAAGGTTAGAATTTACTTCTGCCAAACTCTTGTTAATGTTGATATTTTCACACCCTTTCATGAATCATGAATTTTCTTAATGGCATGCAGAATAGCGGATTCTTTCCAGAAGTGTTTCAATTTACTTTACCTAAATTCATAAGAGGAATCACTGTCTATGGTAGCTCTATCCTTATGAAAAACATTTCTTAAATAATAAGACTTGAAAGTCTAAATTACTGCTTGGTCTATAGGCTGCAGAATGGATATTGTGCTGGGAGGCATGAAAATAATATTAATCTTCATTTACATTTCCCTCAGAGCTACTGCGTAACCTGATGCATTGTCAATAAGTAGTAATGTTTTGAACAGCAGTTCTTAACAGTGGGCTTATGATGTTCACTAAACCATGCTGTAAACATAAGAGCTGTCACCCAGGCTTTGTCATTCCATTTACAGAGCAGAAGCAGAGTAGATTTAGCATAAAGCTTAAGGGCCCTAGAACTTTTGGAATAGTAAATAGGCACTGGTTTGCACTTAAAGTAACAAGCTGTATTAGCTGCATACAAGAAAGTCAGCCTGTGTTTTGAAGCTTTGAAGCCAGACATTGACTTCTCCTCTCTAGCTATTAAAGTTCTAAATGACATCTTTTTTCAATATAAGACTCTTTCATCCACATTGAAAATCTCTTGTTTTGTATCGTTGAGAGGTGAAGCCAGCTGAACTTCTGGGTCGGGTGGGGACTTGGAGAACTTTTCTGTCTTACAAGAGGATTGTAAAATGCACCAATCCACATTCTGTAGCTAGCTAGAGGTTTGTAAAATGAACCAATCAGCACTCTGTAAAATGGACCACTCAGCAGGACATGGGCGGGAACAAACAAGGGAATAAAAGCTGGCCACCCCAATCAGCAGCAGCAAACCCCTCGGGTCCCCTTCCACACTGTGGAAACTTTGTTCTTTCACTCTTCACAATAAATCTTGCTGCTGCCCACTCTTTGGGTCTATGCCATCTTTAAGAGCTGTAACACTCACTGCAAAGGTCTGCGGCTTCATTCTTGAAGACAGCAAGACCACGAACCCACTGGAAGAAACCAACTCCAGACACATAGTCGCCATTGGTTATCTCAGCTAGATCTTCTGGATAACTTGCTGAGGTTTCTCCATTTGCCCTTGTTTCTGACCATGGTATTTTTATGGTGTGAAGATGTCTTATTTCCTTAAACTTCATGAACCAACCTCTGTTAGCTTCCAGCTTTTATTCTGCAGCTTCCTTATCTCACTTAGCCTTCATAGAATTGAAGACAGTTAGGGTCTTGCTCTGGATTAGGTTTTGACTTAAGGAACTGCTGTGGCCAGTTTGATCTTCCATCCAGACCACTAAAACCTTCTCCATATCAAGAATAAAGCCATTTCATTTTCTTATTGTTTGTGTGTTCATTGGAGTGGCACTTTTAATTTCTTTCAAGAACTTTTCCTTGCATGCACAACTTGGTTAACAATTTGACCCAAGAGGCCTAGCTTTCTGGCCTATTTCAGCTTCTGATGTACCTTCCTCGCTAAACTAAATAATTTCTAGATTTTTATTTAAAGTGAGAGACTTGCAATTCCTTCTTTCACTTGAACATTTAGAGCCCATTGTAGGGTTATTAACAAGACTGATTTCGATATTGTTGTGTCTCAGAGAATAGTGACTCTCAGAGAGAGAGCAATGAGAGAACAGCCAGTTGGTGAAGCAGTCAGAATACATGAATTTATTGATTAAGTCTATCATCTTATATTCATGTGGTTTGTGGTACCCTCAAAATAATTACAATAGTCATATCAAAGATCCCTGATCACAGAGCACCATAATATGTATTATAAAACTGAAAATGTTTAAAATATTGTAAGAATTGGCCGGGCACAGTGGCTCATGCCTATAATCCCAGCACTTTGGGAGGCCGAGGCAGATGGATCACAAGGTCAAGAGATTGAGAACATCCTGGCCAACATGGTGAAACCTGTCTCTACTAAAACTACAAAACTCAGCTGGGCGTGGTGGCACGAGCCTGTAATCCCAGATACTCAGGAGACTGAGGCAGGAGAATTGCTTCAACCCAGGAGACAGAAGTTGCAGTGAGCCAAGATTTCACCACTGCACTCCAGCCTGATGACAGAGCAAGACTCCATCTCTAAATAAATAAATAAACAAATAATAAAATACCGTGAGAATTACCAAAACATGACACAGAGGCACGAAGTGAGCAGACATTATTGGACAAATGACTCCAAAAGACTTATTTGACACAGGGTTGCCACAAACCATCAATTTCTAAAAAGCACAATATATCTGAAGCACAAGAAATAACGCACAATAAAACAAAGTATGTCTGCAAGTACATTAAACTTCTATTAAACATGTATTAAAATAAGATAAATAATATAAAAACGTGGTCATATCCAACTTTGATTTTATTGTAGAAACTTGTATTAATATAGTCTAGTAACTATAGTCAAATCTTGACAATACTTTTGTTTAACATTTTCTCTTGTCTCTGAATAATTTAAAACACCTTGTATTATGGGAACAGGGAGTTACAGTCCTCAGAAAGTGTAGATACCAAGCATTTAAAACAAATGTAGATAATATCATTTGCAGAAACTGAATAAAAATATACCTAACAAGAGTGAAATTACTCATCATATAGAAGCTATTCATAACAAAGAAATAATTTGTAACTATATTATTGATAAGACTTCTGTGGATTTTCAACATAGAACATTATTTAAAAATATTTATAATTGAAGAAATGACAATATTTAGAAAATTATAATATTTCTGGTGGGATGAGTTATGACAGTCTTTTTTAATGGCTTAGTAAAACAAAGATAATAAGATATTATGTAGAAATTTACAGTCAATAAGAGAGTATGTTATTTGAGTCTAATAATTGTAATATTCATCATCTAGACAGAAATGACCTCTAAATATTGGAAAAGAAAGAATCAAATTCTTGCAGCTTGTGACATTATTTCTTTATGCTGCCACTAACTCCCTTTACTCACCAAAACTTTTCTGTTTTGTGCTTGATTTCTTGAGTTGTCCTGCCCATATTGAATATTGTCCTTGGTTTATAAGTAATTTTTTTTCAAATATCAGTATCCTCACAAATATTAAGTTAACCAGCTGACATTCTAGATTATTAATTAATGTTCTGTGAATTAAAATTGATCTATTATGAGTGACTGTGGATACAACTGAGTATTGTAAGCATTTCCCACAGCACCTGGGACATTACAGGTGCTCAGTAAATGAGTATTCTTATATTAGAAAACAGGAATGACCAATACTCAATGGAAACTTGTTGTTGACTAACATCTCATTAGTATGTAACAGAAGTGTACTGTTAAGTGTCTTTGAAATATGTTGGGAAAATGCAGAGCAAAATACTAGTGCTTGTTAGTAATGATAGTAACAAAAGTTATTCCTGCTACATTCTACACATGTTTATTAAGTAGGTTTACTGTCCAAGTGCAGGAGACTCAGTAGACAAACATAGTTCTTGCCCCATAGAGTTTAGCTGAAAATTAGCAATCAGCACTCAACAAATGTAAATGTAATATGTGCTGCAAATTGTGCTGTGAAACTATATAATAAAGAATTTAACTTAATGTGAGGATAATATGAGTATGTCCAGACTTAAAGGATGAGCCTAATGTGTCCAGGCTAACAGTGGTGGAAAGTTTTTTTTTCCAGACAAAGACAAAAACATATGCTAAGTTTACAAGGTGGGAAGAAGTTTGATACATGGGATATGAGGTCAGTGTAGTTCATGAGAAGGAGGAATCACCAAAGAAGACTCAGAATGTGTAGTGAAGGAAAAAAAGAAAACTAGGAAAGTGGGTTATCACTCAGGTTATTAAATATATGCAACATTCGGGAAATACCTATATTGAAAATTAGTCATAGCTTCTCTGGTAAGCAAATGTAACTGAGCACCTTGTATTATTTATTTGCTAAATCTGGCAACCCTGGTTATCAGGTAAGTCCAGAGTAGAAAGTGTCATGGAGGAAATCACCACAATTACAAGTAGTATTTTTGGGGCATTGTGCCAAGAGCTTGGCCTGGATTGTGTAGTTTCATATCCCTGCCTTTGCCAGTTCTAATTCACACAGCTGGATCTACTGATGGTCTAATTTGAAGCTCTTGGATGTCCTCATTAGATAATGTTGAACCAGATGAAAAGTGTCAAAGTAATCCCAACTCCATTAGCCCTTGTGTATCGGAATAGAATTGAGCTTTATACAAGCCCTGAGATCTGTGGAGTGCTGAGGGCATGGGGCAAAATAGGCTAGACACTTTCAATACTCTCTCTGTCCTTCTCACAATCCACCATTATTGACCTACTATCTTTGTGTGATTCCTACTTTGCAGAGAGCAGAATATTATTTGAGAAACATAATGTCCTTCTAAGACTAAGCGTCTGTCCTCAAGCTAGGGCTAGTTTTTGTTGTTGTTGTTTTTGTTTTGTTTTGCTGAATAATATGATCTTACTTCTCAGATCCTCTTAACTTCCAGAATCCCAAATAATAATTTGCTGCCACCATCTTAATCAAAATTATTATAATATTTAACATTTGTTAAGTTATTATTAAATATCAGACACTCTATCAAGAGTTTTATATAAATGATCTCATTAAATTTCTCAACAGTTCAATAATGTTGAGATCACCTACTTTTTGTATACCTGAAGAAACTGACATCCATATCAAGCCACTTGCTGGGGTGAGATAACTGAGACTCCCCAAGAGTTACTTAATTCAAGTTAAAAGTGAAGTCTATTTATTTTCACAGAAATAAAAAAAAAAAAATCTCAAAATTTATATGGAACCACGAAAGACCCCAAATAGCCAAAGCAATCCTAAGCAAAAAGAACAAAGCTGAAAGTATCACTTTGTCTAACTTCAAATCATATTACAAAGTTATAGTAACCAAAACAGTATGGTACTGGTATAAAAGCAGACACATAGACCAATGGAACTAAATAGAGAACCCAGAAATAAAACTGCACATTTATAGCCAACTCATTTTTGACCAAGCTGTCAAGAGCGTACTTTGGGAAAAGGACAGTCTCTTCAATTATTTATTCTTCACATGCAGAAGAATGAAATTAAACCCCATGCCTCACCATATAGAAAAAAATTCAAATAAAAATGGATCAAATGTTTAAATTTAATATCTGAAACTATCAAACTATTGGGAGAAAATATTAAGGAAATGCTCTAAGACATTGATTTGAGCAAAGATTTCTTAAGACCCCAAAAGCACAGGAGACAAAATAAAAATGGACAAATGAGATCACATCAAGCTAAAAAGCTTCTGCACAGCAAAGAAAATAGTAACAAAGTGAAAAGACAACCCACAGAATGAGAGAAAATATTTGCAAACTGACCCTCTGACAAGTGATTAATAGCCAGAACATATAAGAAGTTCAACCAACTCAATAGCAAAACATATCTGATTTAAAAATGGGCAAAAGATGTGAATAGACATTTTTCAAAAGAACACATACAAATGGCGAACATGTATATGAAAACATGCTCAACATGGCTAATCATCAGAGAAATTCAAATTAGAATTGCAATGAGATATCAGTTAAAATGGCTTGCATAAAAAAGGCAATAACAGATACTAATGAGGAGGCAGAGAAAGAAGAAACTTTGTTGATTTTGGTGGGAATATAAATTGCTACAGCCACTATGGAGAACAGTTTGGATGTCCCTCAAAAAACTAACAATAGAACTAACATATGATCCAGCAATTCCACTATTGTCTGTATACCCACCCCCCTCAAAAATAGGAACTTACTATACTGAAGAAATATCTGCACCTCCATGTTTATTGCAGCACTATTCACAATAGCCAGGATATGGAATTAACCTAAGTGTCCATCAACAGATGAATGAATAAAGAAAATGTGGTGTATATGTAGACAATGGCATATTATTCAGCAATTACAAAATAAAATTCCACCATTTATAACAACATGGATGGAACTGGAGGTCGTTTCATGAAATAAGCTAGGCACAGAATGACAAATATTGTAAGTCTCATTCATATGTGGGAACTAAAATGTTAATCTCATGGAGGTAGAGTAGAGTAATGGTTCCCAGAGGCTAGGAAGGATGGTGGGTCAGGGGGATTAAATATGGGTTGGTTAATGGGTACAAAAATACAGTTGGATAAAAGAAATAAGATCTAATGTTCAGTAGCACAATAAGGCAACTATAGTTAACAATAATGTTATATATTTTGATGTAACTAAAAGAATGTAATTGGAATGTTCCTAATGAGTAAATAATAAATGCTTGAAGTGATGGATTTCCTAATTATTCTGATTTGATCATTAAACATTATGTGCTTGTATTAAAATATTGCATACATCCCCTAAATGTGTACAATTATGTATCCATAAAAATTTAAAATTGCCAGATGCGGGCCAGGCGTGGTGTCTCACATCTGTAACCCCAGCACTTTGGGAGGCTGAGGCAGGAGGATCACAAGGTCAGGAGATTGAGACCATCCTGGCTAACATGGTGAAACCCTGTCTCTTCTAAAAATACAAAAAATTTGCTGGGCATGGTGGCAGGTGCCTGTGGTCCCAGCTACTTGGGAGGCTGAGGCAGAGGAACAGAGTGAATCTGGAGGGCAGAGCTTGCAGTGAGCCGAGACTGTGCCACCTGCACTCCAGCCTGGGCAACAGAGTGAGACTCTGTCTCAAATAAGTAAATAAATAAATAAATAAATAAATAAATAAATAAATAAAATTAAAATGCAATTAAAAAAGTGAATTCACTTGACCAAGACCACTCTGTTAGTAAGTTGTTGGTTCAAATTTTAATTTGCATTTGACTGTCAGCTAAGCCAAGTCTCTTAATAAATACTCTATGCTTATTCTCTATCTCTCTCACATTTTTTCCCATCAACAGGCACAATTTTCTCATCATTTTCAAAGCCTGGTTCTAGTCTGTTTACTTGACCATTTGCCCAAAGGTCTCTTTAAGAAACAAGAGCCGGTATCTTCTCAACAGGGTGGTCTTTGTGGCTGAGTGTTCCTTTTCACCATGCCATTTTAGCATGCCTTCTACTCAAATCTGCTCTCATTACCTCAAACTTAGTAGATGTATTGTGCTTCTAAAATATCCACGTATAATTGGAGTTTAGGGTGCTCCTTAATATATCTCCAACTATATGTGGAATTAGGGGAAATATTATTTGTGTATTTGGATTAGAGATTGTGAATATATTAAAATGTTTGTTTTTTAACATTGGAATTTTTAAAATTTAAATCTTCAATGTAATACAGCAGCTCTTTATCTCTACAAATATGTCA
Organism: Mandrillus leucophaeus; assembly: GCF_000951045.1. Lineage (NCBI taxonomy): Eukaryota > Metazoa > Chordata > Mammalia > Primates > Cercopithecidae > Mandrillus > Mandrillus leucophaeus. Next base: position 736,587 of record NW_012108363.1, on the reverse strand, counting down.
TTAACTCTAAGTATAGGCTTTGCCACATTAAACCTCATTTTTTATGACATCAGTACCTCAGTTTCCGTTTCAATCAGTTTATCAGATCAATAAAGAAAAAAAAATTACTGACAATACTATTTGGATTGGCAGACCAAATATCCTGCAAGATTTAAGTGAGATTATATAGGCTCTAGGCAATCATTTGAGGAAGCTAAATCTTTATTGGCTTTAGAAAGATGCAAAAATTGCTTAACATTCTCGAATATCAGTTGAAGGACATAACATTTGTTGTAGAATAAACAAAAAAGATAATGCTGAAAATAAAACATCTATTGTTGGACAGCCAAGGGCTTAAGAAGAAATTTTTTTTTCCAGTAAGACCCTTCTAGAAAAAGCAAGAAACAGTTTACTATGCCTGATTTTTTGATAGAAGTGAAACTTTAATATAGGATATGCATTTGCTCTTAATGTGTTACTAGTTTTAGGGAAAAAAAACTAGAAAGCTGATAAATGGAATATTTTCCTATTATAATTTTGTTAAAAAGCTAAGTCCAACATAATGACAAGCTGTCACTTTGGTAAATTAAGATAATAGAAAACTGTGGTGTGCTCCTGAAATTAATCTAGGAGCTCCAGAAATGTTGATGTTTTAGATTTAGGGTAACAAAACTTTGTCCAATTAAACTTTATACTATGTAGGACACTTTAATTGCAAGAACAGAAACCCAACCCAAGCTTACTTTATGTTAAAAACAAATGTTTTGGCTCATGTCACTGAAATGCCTATAGCTTAGGATGTGATTGTGCCTAGAGGGCCAAACAATATCTTACGTGCTGGCAGTTTTCTCACCATCTTTAATCTCTGTATTCCTCCCTATTGGATTTACTCTTGGTTAGGCCTTTGCTATGCCACCCTTACAAGCTTCCAGCTCCAATTTTATTTAAAAGAGAGATTCCATTCCCCAACAGTGTTGGAAAAGTTTCTGGAATTGAAGTCATTGTTCCTAACTGGGTAATAAGTCAAACTCTGAACCAATCGTTTTGGCCAAGGAGACATAATTATCAGATTTGTAGGCAGGCTTAGAACCAGGGGTTCATTCAACTCTCATCAAACCGGCTGGACTTAGGGGAAGAGAGACACCCGTGGAAACTGGAATACTATTGCTAGATGGAGCAAGAACTGATGCTGGAGAGACAAAGCCACAAATGGTCACTATAAGCATCAATCATTTCTCATTTTCCTTTCTCTCGTTTCCTTCCTCTGAATAAAACAAAGACTGAAACACCTCTGTTTCTTTTTGCTCTGTATTTACACTTCAATATAGCCCTCACAACTAACAATGGTTCCTTAAATGAGTCATAATGCTTCCATCCTCAGAGTCTTTGTACATGCCAGGTCCCACTGCCTGAAATGTCTGTCTCTCCCTTATTCACTTGGAGTGCTCTTCTGTCTCTTGTTACTACACAGCCAGTTCCATTGATGTTCAGTTTAAATGTCAGTTCCTCAAAGAAGACTTGGAATATAGATTCAGAAACTGTGATTTGTCTATTGCCCTCTTAGATTAAAAACCAAATGAAAGCCTTTGCCCCTTTACACATGAGAAAGCTCTTGCGTCACTGAAAACCAGAAGTAGAGAGCTAATGGAACTGCTGTATTGCATGATTGTAATACTGACTGAGAAAGACATATACTGAAAATGTAGATGGACAGAGGAGAATACCATCTGAAAAGAGTCAATTATTATGGCTAGAGGGTAATAAATAGAAAAGTTTGCCAAAGAGTGAAAAGTTAGAAAGTTCGTAATTCTACAGTGGGTAGTGTCTGTATGTATTTTACAGTGTTCAGTGGTTGCATTGGGCCAAATATAAGCTGATATGTGAAAATTTAAAAAAATTAAAACCTAATAACAATAAAATCATAACATTAAAAGTGACTATATAATTGACAAATTCAAACAAAATTCTGACGACTATTTCTGAAGTGCCCCTTGTTCCGCTTTGAGAATTGAAAAATAAACAAATAAAACCACAGAGCATACAAAAATATACTTAGAATGAAAAAGATCTAGTATTTAGCACAACAGAATGATTACAGTAAACAGCAATCTATTATTCCCCCCCCGCTTTTTTTTTTGAGATGGAGTCTCGCTCTCTTGCCCAGGCTGGAGTGCATTGGCCGGATCTCAGTTCACTGCAAGCTCCGCCTCCTGGGTTCACGTCATTCTCCTGCCTCAGCCTCCCAAGCAGCTGGGACTACAGGCGCCCGCCACCACACTCAGCTATTTTTTTGTATTTTTAGTAGAGATGGGGTTTCACCATGTCAGCCAGGATGGTCTCAATCTCCTGACCTCGTGATCCGCCTGCCTTGGCGTCTCAAAGTGCTGGGATTACAAGAGTGAGCCACCGCCCCAGACCTCTATTATCCATTTTAAAATAACTAAAAAACTATAATTGGAATGTTTGTAACACAAAGAAATTATAAATGCTTGAGGTGATAGATACCCCATTTACCTTGATGTGATTATTACACATTGCATGCCTGTATCAAAATATCTCATGTACCCTATAAATATATACATCTACTATCTACCCATAAAAATTAAAAATTAAAAACAAAAGAAAAATTTTAAAAAGAATAAAGGCATTTTTCAGGCTATTTTTGTATTAATTTTCAAATCTGTACTTTTGGCTAAGTTCTAAAATTTTAAATTAACATAATGTTCAGTAAAGTTAATGATGTAAAACCCCATTTTCTTTATTTTTGCATTTTTTAGACCAAAGTTCTTTGAATAAAATAAAGGGAACTCTCTTCTTGTGATCTGGGATGCTCTCTTCTGTCCTTGCTTAGCTGACTTCTCCATAACAAGATGTCAGCTCAAATGCCTTTTCTTCAAAGAAACGTTTACCCTGAGTAATTAATAAAAAGCCAGCTGCAATGCTCTTACAACTTTTGCATTTTTCTCTCGCTTATCACATATTTTTACTTGGAGACTATTTGTTTTTTGTCTGCGCTCCCTCCCAGGCTGGAAGTTCCATGAGGGCGGTGTCTATGTCTGTTTTGTTTCTCCACAGTATGTCCAAAGTGAAGCCTAGTTCCGAAGAAGGCACTCAATATATATGTGTGGAATGAGTAAATATTACCCATCCTCAAGACTCAGCACAAGTACCTGCAGCTCTAGGTAGCCATCCTTGATACCACTGCCTTTGGATGTCCTTGTTCTTTGTCTCAGAGGCCTCTGTATATACCACTGTCCTAGCACCTACCACATTGTACTGAATCCATCATTATTACTCTCCCTCACTTCCTAGACGGTGCCTGAAACAGTACCTGAACTACAAAAGGTACTGGAGTAGAGATTCTGTAATGAATGAATGTATAAGTGAAGAAAATAATGAATATGCCCCTACCTTCACCAGTCTCCTCATTCAGAGGCACACGCAGTGTTATAACCTGGCTGAGGAACCAAGAAGTTCCTCAGCTAAACACCTCTGAGACACACTCTTCAATTGGAAAGATTACTACCCAGAGACAAAAGATGCAGTCATAAAGACCTCATCTTTTAAATTTTTTTAAGGTAAGCTTTTAGAATCCTCACTATCTTCCAAAGTGAGAAAATATTTTTAGTGGCTTGATTCTGAAGTTTGGCAATGTGACAATATAACAGTGCCGTTAACTACACTTTCCATCATGTGAATGAAGACTAAATAGTTGACACTTTCCTCGTGAGGCATTGTGATTCCAGGATGATTCAGCTGCTCTTCACATAGTACATTATGTGTGAGTGAGTGACAGCATCTGAGGAGCACTGTGATTCCTCTTAAAAAATGCTAATAGATAATCCAAATCACTTCCTCCAGGTCCCTCTCAAGTGAAAGAAATGAGGTTATGTTTTTGACTACTAAACTCCCTTTTTATTTGGGATTTGGAAGAGGCTCAAATGCCTTTGTGTATAAGAGAAATTTCATGATTAATAAAATGTGCTTTTGTTAGCAGCTAAGAAATTATACCGGTATTGTGTATGTGTGCATGTGTATGACTAACTGGTTAATATGTCAATTTCATATATAGATATATGTTTTAGATGTACTATCTACACGTGAATGTAATATACATGTATAATATACACCTGTTCTTTCAATAAATGTGTACTGAGCACCAACCATGTACCAGTCAATGCTCTAGGCCCTATGAGTGGACTATTGAACATAGCATAGAGTTCTTATCCCCATGGAGTTTACATTCTAAGAAGGAAAGACATAATAAACCAACAAAACATTCTAATAAATTTTCAGGGATTGAACAGGATAATACGATAACTAGGAAGGAGAATAACTTCAGATATTCCATTTGTATATATACACATATCTGTAATAGGTAAAATGTACAAAACATCTCAATGGAAATCTAGTACATTTTTTAAAAAAACACAACAGTGTAATAACTTTATTTTTAAGAAATGTAAATAAGAGCTCTTTTACATTTTCACATTTAAGCAAATACTTTCATTTACTTTGTGTATTAAAAAAATCAGATGATTGCCAAATTCAGATTTTTGCAAACCTGCAGAATACTAAAGATAAGATTGCTATTGATATGTTTTAAGGTGGCATTCCTAAATCTAGCTCTGACAAGCATCATCTGAGATGCTTTTGAAAATTCCAGATTCTGGTTGACCATATTCAGATCCTCATAGTCATGATTTTGTGGATGGGACCTGCAAATATTAAGTATTTTAAAATCTCCCAAGTAGATTTAGATAACTGACCAGGTTTAAGGTCTCTTCACCTAAGATGTTCAGAATGGGCATACAATGATTCAGGGTAGTGTTTTCAAGATCCAGGTAAGTAAACTGTCACTGAATGATATAGTTTGGCTCTGTGTCCCCACACAAATCTCATCTTGAATTATAATCCCCACGTGTCAGTGGAGGGACCAGAAGGGAGGTGATTGGATCACAGGGGCAGTTTTCCCCACACTTTTCTTGTGATAGTAAGTAAGTTCTCATGAGAGCTGAAGGTTTTAAAGTATGGCACTTCCTCATTCACGCCTCCCTCCTGCCACCTTGTGAAGAAGGTGACTGCTTCCCGTTTGCCTTCTGCCATGATTGTAAGTTTCCTGAGGGCTCCTTGCCATGCTCCCTGTTAAGTCTCCAGAACTGTGAGTCAAAGAAACCTCTTTCTATTGCAGCACTATTCAGAATAGCAAAGACTTGGAATCAACCCAAATGTCCATCAGTGACAGACTGGATTAAGAAAATGTGGCACATATACACCATGGAATAGTATGCAGCCATAAAAAAGGATGAGGTCGTGTCCTTTGTAGGGACATGGATGCAGCTGGAAATCATCATTGTCAGCAAACTATTGCAAGAACAGAAAACCAAACACCGCGTGTTCTCACCCATTGGTGCGAATTGAACAATGAGATCACTTGGACACAGGAAGGTGAACATCACACACCGGGACCTATTGTGGGGAGGGGGTAGGGGGAGGGATAGCATTAGGAGATACATCTAATGTAAATGACGAGTTAATGGGTGCAGCACACCAACATGTCACATGTGTACATAAGTAACAAACCTGCACATATGAGTAACAAACATGCATGTTGTGCACATGTACCCTAGAACTTAAAGTATAATAATAATAACTAAAAAAAAAAAAAAAAAAAGGAACCTCTTTCCTTTGTAAGTACCCAGTCTCCTGTAGTATTCTTAAAATCAGTGTGAGAACAGACTAATACACACATCTTGATAAAAATGCAGATTGCTGCTCCCAGCCTCGGGATCCTGATCCACCATATCTAGAGAGCTGTTTGTCTAGCTTTTGTAAAACTCCCTCGAGTATTCTAATCCACAACTACTTTTTTGGAAATCATTGTTTTGAAGAAAATATGTCAGACAGAAAAATTGCCTGTAGGTACAAATATGGTAATTATTTCAACAAACGTGGGGCAGACTACCAACAAATTTTCAAACAGCTTCTTTTTATAAAAAATGCTACAGAGTATGCCAACTCCTAATGTAGCTTCATAAGAAAATGCTTTTTGGAAGAAATGTGAATAGATGTTTACGATGGCTGAGAGAAATGTATATTTTGCTAGCTAGTTTCCAGGAGCATCTACTGGTTATTGCATGTAAATGAGAACAAAAGCTATAATTTATGCATGCATGAGGAGATTTCAGAATTGCTCTGATGTTATTCCTTAAGAGAGTTCTTGGGCATGAAGACCACAATGATGAAGTCAACATTTATCCTGACATGAAACTTAGTGTGCTTTGAGTTATTTCCTCATGTTTGTTTTCCTTTTACTTGGAAAATATAACTCTGTCGTAACTCTTTTCTAGTCATCCCTTGATCCTTACTGAGTTATTATCCCTCTCAATGAATGACTTAAACTAGTTGAAACAAAAATTTCTCATCTTGAGTTGAAAACTATGGGAAAGGAAGTGGTTGGAATGGGATGCATGGCTGTTGGCTCAAGTAGAAAAAATAAAGGAAAAATGTGCAGATGGGCAGGTAGGCATCGTTTCCTCAGAGCACCTCAATGGGGAGCCATGATGTCTATGTGGGAATGCATATCATAATGGCATATTATGAACACAGGAGCTTTGTCACACCTCAGAAATCAGGCTCAAAAGAGGGCAGGTGTGTGGAAAACATTTGGTGAAAGAGAAGGGAAGAAATAGATAAATTATTGTATGGCCTATGATTACTGAAAAGTAAATACCTTACAAATCTACAGTAATTTAAACTACCTGGCACTGAGTGAGAGACTTGACCTACAGCTCAACAGAAGAAAATAGAATTTCCAGAAAAAGAACTGATTATGCATGAAAATTTAAAAAGGATTTAAATTAAACTTAATATGGATTGGCAGAATAATCATAAATCAAGTAATAAAAACAGCAACAAGCAATAAGCTGTTGCTATTTTTTTTTTTTTGAGACAGAGTATCACTCTGTCACCCAGGCTGGAGTGCAGTGGTGCGATCTTGGCTCACTGCAAGCTCCGTCTCCCGGGTTCACACCATTCTCCTGCCTCAGCCTCCCAGGTAGCTGGAACTACAGGTACCCACCACGCCCGGCTAATTTTTTGTGGTTTTTTTTTTTTTTTTGTATTTTTAGTATAGATGGGGTTTCACCGTGTTAGCTAGGATGGTCTCGATCTCCTGACCTCGTGATCTGCCCACCTCGACCTCCCAAAGTGCTTTTAGTCTTTTGGACATGAGCTTAAAGAACAACTTGGAAGCTGCATGTACTTATCCCATTCTGTCATTAAGGCTTTGAGGTGGCATATCCTGAACTCACCAAATAGTTCATATCTTTAAGAGCATCGCCCTTCAATTACCATATCAGGCTTCTTTCTGCAAAGTTCCTCTCAGGAAAGTCAAGTCTCTATTCTGAGAAACTTGTGAGTTTCCTTGATACAGAAGTAAAGAAATGGAAAAGATAAAATAACACAGTCATTTGTAGAAGGAAGGCGTCTGCATTTATCTCAGGTTGATAGTTATTAATATAATACATCTCAGATTATAAATAGATCATGATGTTGGTAAAGAGTTTTTTAATTAGTAAGAACATGCCATTAATTATGAAAAAACATTCCATAGACATTACCTAACAATATAGCATGTCAGTACATTCTCATCAACAATATCATCTTTGTTTTTAAACTTTGCTAAGATGACAGACACCATTGTATATTTTTATCATGCACAACATGATTTAAAGTATATAATATATACATTCATGATATATACAGCATTTTATATATATACACACACAAACACACATATATACACACACAAACACACATGCATGCACACACATTGTGAAATGGTTAAATCTAGCTAATTGACAAATGCATTACCTCTAGTTATACTTTTACAAAAAATAGTTACTATTTCTGTGGTAAGAACACATAACAAATATCCACTTTCTCACTTTTTCATGAATATAATATATCACCCTTAACTATAGTCACCTTGCTGCACAATAGCTCTCTTGAAATTTTCCTCTATCTTATTATGTATCCTTTGACCAACAACATCTTCCCATCTCTCTATCTCTGCCAACCACCTCTGTCTCTGGTAACCACCATTATACTCTCTATCTTCTATAATATAAACTTTTTAAGATTCCACTTATGAGTGAGATCATGAGATACTTGTCTTTCTGTGCCTGGCTTATTTCATTTGACATACTGTCCTCCAGGTTCATTCATGTGGTTTCAAATTACAGGATTCTTTTCCTTTTATGACTCAATAGTACTTTATTCTGTATATATACAACACAGTTTCCTTATTCATTCACCTATCAATGGAAATTAGGTTGATTCTATGTCTTGGCTATTGCGAATAGTACTTTAACAAACATGAGAGTACAGGTATATCTTGAAAATGCTGATTTCATTTTTTTTGTTTTTTGGATATATACTCAGTAGAGAAATGGCTGAATAATGTGTTAGTTCTATTTTTAATTTTTGAAAAATTCCATATTATTTTTCATAATAACTGTACTAATTTACATTTTCTCTGACAGTGTGTAAGCATTCCCCTTTCTCCACATCAATGCCAATACCTGTTATCTTTGACTTTTGATAGTAGCCTTTCTAACTGGGGAGAGATGATATCTCATTGTGGTTTTGATTTACATTTCCTTGATGTTTAGTGATGTTGAGGATTTTATATACCTGTTGACAATTTCTATGTCTTTTTTTGAGAAATTTCTACTTAGATCTTTTGCTCATTTTTAAATTAGTTTATTTTATTTTTTGCTGTTGAGTTGTTTGAGTTCCTTATCTATTTTGGATATTAACCCCTTTTCAGATGTATAGTTTACAGATATTTTCTCTCATTCTGTAGGTTGATCACTTATTTTTTAACAACATTGTCTTTAGATATTTGTATTTACACTGAGTACAAACTGAAATTGATGTTGTTTGGCTAAATAGCAGAAATTCTTTTTCTCATGTCCAAGAATGCTTGCTGAGAACCATTTATCACACATAATTTTGCAAAATGACAAGAGCATAATGGTTCTAAGTAAAATAGCATTAAGTGACTCTGAAGCTTCCACTATTTCCAGTTTTGAACTGAAATGAAGCCAACAGAAACAAACAAGTTTATTACAGGCCTCTGCCAAATGAATAGCAGAATATAATCCATTGCAAAAAATGAAAAGCCCCTATTATTTTTGCTCATGTCCCTTACAGTGTGTCATCAATGTATAACAAAACTGAAGCCTGATGCATTTAGAAATAATATTTTTATTTTAACACTAATTCAGGCACCTGTACACATCTTTTTACATATATAAACAGACTAAAAGTTAATATTTATCATAATTTGCTCTGTTTTTTGGCACATGTAATTATAATGAGACATTTTGTATAATTCATATTATTACTTGATATTTAAAATGCATGCTCTATGGTGTGTTGCAGGACACTGCTGTATATAATTAGCAGTTATTTTAAAAATATTCAACCACAACTTTTAAAAAAGGTTATTACTAAATGACAGTATAACTATTTTTTTTTCCAGTGGCTTGTAACAAAACAGAACATATTTACAATTCAACAAGGCATTATTTTGAAAACTATGCTTTCTAAGGTCTAATTTATCCAGATTTAATACACTTTTTCTGGTGACATTTTTCTTCACAAATCAATATCAAACACATCATTCAAATATAATTTCAACCTATTGTCATGTTCTATTTAATCTAATCAGTTTTCCAAATATTAAGGTTGAATATACTAATCACATCATCCTCCTATGTGATAGATCCAACAAGCAAAGGAATCTTACTGGAAACTTTCTTACACATGCAAAAGTATCAGGCCTTCTATTAATTTATTTTAAATGCTTTTCAAATTCTACCTTGAAATCCTTGGCAAATTTTCAAAAATCCTGCTTTATTTGATTCTCTCCCCACCCCGCTCCCCGCCACTCCTTCAAGGCTCCCAAAAGTCTCAGAATGAAAAATGAAAAGCTGCAGCATTAACTTATACACACATTAGCTCTTACCACCTATATTAGGGCATTGTTTCATCTGTTTTATCAGGTGTAGAATGGACTGAAAGTTAATTGGAAAAGTATTTCAGAACAAAAAGTGGCAGCACAAGGTCAGTTTTTGCAGACATAAAGTTTCATATTTTTTATTGGAAAAAATGCTCAATTGAAGAAAAATTTTCTAGTTTTTAAAAAACAGTAGGGAAAGATTTGTCTATGTAAAACCTGGTTATGATATGTGAAAAAAATAAAAATAAACTTTCTGCAGATCCACTTTACTTAGCTGGTTAAGAAGCATTTGTCACTATAGCCTTCAAAAGCTCTTTACATGAGCTTGGTCTATTTTTTCTAAATGTCCTCCATAACATCTTTTGTGTCTAGACCAGGGACTGCTCTCTCCACCTTCCAAAATCCTGGCCATCTATTGACATTATGTCTAAAACCCTTCTCTTTCAGTTACCTCCATGGCTACCTGGCTGAATGTTTTATATGTTACTGACCCTTAGAACTTAATCTGCATGTATTATCACTGTGTATATTTTTGTTCTACCTAGTCATCAATATTGTAACTTTTTGAGGCCACAGATATATCTGATTTATCTTTGTAGCTTCTAGAACATGATTGACTTGAATGGATTTGAATAAATATGGCCCATTAAATATATGGAAGGAGCACAAACTTTTGGTTAAAAAGCTCCTGATACCCAACATCTAGGTCTAATCCAAATACATGGGTATGTGCAGTCATAAACCAAGCTCCCTCTTGAAAACAATGTTTTCAGTTATTACGATAAAATCAAATGTTGGAGTGTTTCAAACTATTGTCAAAATGTCATTCAATCAGATGAAAGTAGAATCAACAAGGAAAAAACAGATGGAGGAAATAAAATATACCTAAAGTTTATAAAATTGTTTTGAAGTGATCTTTAAAATTATAATATACTATAAAAATAATCTATGAAACACTAGTCAACTGTCATGCAAATAGTTCCTTTTCTGGCACAATAGTAATGGTGGGTTATTATTTCTTTAGTATTTGCTATCTGACAAATACATGCTAAGCACATTAGATTTATTATTTCGTTTGTTATACAGTGGTCCCAAATCACTATGTATCACTGATTCATAATAATCCTATACCTTATTGTAAGCACGACCATTTTAAAGATGAGGAAACTGAGTGTGACAACAGAATTGTGCACTTACTGTATATGCCTCTCCACACTTCCCATTGCACCTGACTGAAACTGAGGTTATGTGACTAGCTCTGGATAACTATGTGTGGAATTAATAGGTATTACTCAATGTACAGTATATAGCATGGATTTGAGTTTGCCAAATTCTTTATTCCCCGGGAATGAGACTTTGAGATGATGATAATGATGTCAAAATATTCAAGCAAGCTTGGGGCGGTGGCTCATGCCTGTAATCCCAGTACTTTGGGAGGCCAGGAGAGCAAGACCATCCTGGCTAACACAGTGAAATCCTGTCTCTACTAAAAATACAAAAAAATTAGCCGGGAGTGATGGTGGGCGCCTGTAGTCCCAGCTACTCCAGAGGCTGAGGCAGGAGAATGGTATGAACCCGGGAGGCGGAGCTTGCAGTGAGCCGACATGGTGCCACTACACTCCAGCCTGAGTGACAGAACGAGACTCCGTCTCAAAAAAAAAAAAAAAAAAATTGAAGCATTCTGGCCTGCTTGGTAGTCAAATGTGGCATTCAGATTTCAAATGAGGCATGGTCAGTGATCTGCAGTTTGAATGAGCAAGAAATATATCTTTGCTGTGTTAAGCTACTGGCATTTGGGACCTAAGTTGTTACCACAGTATGACGTAACCTACTCTAGCAAATACACCAGGACTCCAAATTTTGTTTTATTTTAGATTTTTAAAAAAAGTTTAGTAATGTTGAAAGAAATTTATTTTATGCCAGTACTTACAGTCTTTCATAATATGCTTCTTATAGAAGAGCAAGTCCAAGTGGTTTCTCTGGAATATAATTGCTTGTGTCATACGTGCAGCATCAGCAAAACGTCACTGGCTTTCTTTAGTGGGACCAGTGAATGGTATCTAAGAAAGGTCATTCTGTGGAGATCGGATATGAGAGAAGCAACTGCTCCCCGAGGTGGTACTTTATCCTAATCAAATCCTCTCTCTGGGAAATACAAATTCTAGGTACACAGGAAGAAGTGAGCTACTGGAGTTTAGCTCCAATTTTTTAGATAATACTGAGCTCAGGCTCCAATTCTCCATGAGATCATTTATATGAGCTTGGAAGTCTGAGATCTAAAATAAATGTCAAGCTGCCAAGGATGTTTCCCCAGCTATTTTCCTTTCCATGTGTCCTTATAATAAATCCATAGCAACAAAGATAATCTGACCTTGTCTTTTCTTGGAAATCACAAAGAACTTAATAAAGACATTTATTTCTTTTTTAAAACAGCATGTTTTCAAAGGCTGGAATGATACTGGCATGTGCATTACCCTAAGTGTCCTACAAAATTGTAACTTAGGTATGCTACACTTTTAACAAGGTATTTCACAATTACATTTTCTAAAATGGGTATCAATGTGTAGTTATTTGCAAAAATTGCAATCAGCAGACTCCAAATTGTTATGAATTGTGTTGCTTTTCTAATTTTTAAGTTTATGTGCTGTGTGTGTGTGTGTGTGTGTGTGTGTGATCAGAAACTCAGATTGCTGCTGTCTCTTTTCACAAGAAAGCCCTGTTTATCATTAATAAGACAACTTTGCATGCAAAAATTTTGCAACTAAAATGACCTAGAAGGACAAGTGATTTTCAGCATACTAATTGCTTTTGCCATGAGGAGAAATTAATACCTTGTAGCTGGCTTTGCACTTCCTAAGCTACATATGTAGACATCCACATCCAGGAGGAAAATTCATTTTAATGTGCTTTGTAACTTTCATAAATGATTGCCTAGTGGAGCTGCAGGTCCCACTGGGCCTTGGGTATGGTACAGCACGTGGACTTGTAGCTGTGATATTATTATAGATGTGTGACTGCTCAATTGAAAAATACTGCGAAGAGGGAGAAGAAGTCAAGTTTGATGACCATTGCAAGCTAAAATGTTAATTTAGTATGTTTTCTAATGTTTAATTAATAATATTTGGTTTCTGAAAACATCTAGGTAAAAATTATAGATGCCAAGTCCTCATTAAAATGATGAGCATGATGGTTGTCTTAGTACATTGTCTTCTGTTATAACAGAATGCCAAAGCCTGAGTAGTTTATAAATAATAGAAAGGTATTTGGCTCATGGTTCTGGAGGCTGGGAAGTCCAAGAGCATGGCACAGGCCTCTGGCAAAGGCCTCATCACATGGCAAAAGGGTACAACGGCAAAAGAGCAGAAAGGTGAGGAAACAAGTGAGTGTCAGAGACAGAGAGAGAAAATTAAGAAATTTTCATTTTTCTAATCAGGATCTTACTCCTACAATAACTAATCCACTCCCTGGATAATGGCATTTAACCATTCATAAGGGAAGAGTCCTCATGACCTAATTACCTCTTAAAGCACATGAGATCAAGTGAGATATCTTAGAGAGTGTAGAGACTAGAGAAAAGCAGGCTCAGTGCAAACCTCAGAGAACTAACATGGTCAGAGGGCCCCCCAAAAAACAAACAAACAAAAAACCCCAAAACCCAGAAAGAATTATCCACAGTAAGAAATAGAAGAAGAGATAGTTTAATGTCACAGGACCCAGGAGAATAATGTGTTTTAGGGGAGAAGTAGTTGTTCTAAATAGTGACAAACAATGTACAGAGATCAAGTCATATAATGCCTGAAAAATGGTCATTGTATTTAACATTTAGAGACTTGTTCCTATCTTTGTTGAGATCAGATTCAATAGAGTGGTAAGGGAAGAAGACAAATGATCATGTGTTTAATGTTTGATGTACAAGAGATAAACAAGTAGAGACATTCTCTCAAGCAAGTTAACCCTGAAAGAAAAGAACAAGAGATGCTGCTAGTTTGATAGGGATATTAGGTTAGAATATATGAGATACATATATATATAAACTCACACATAGTTTTGCAAAATGACAAGAGCATAATGGTTCTAAGTAAAATAGCATTAAGTGACTCTGAAGCATCCACTATTTCCAGTTTTGAACTGAAATGAAGCCAACAGAAACAAACAAGTTTATTACAGGCCTCTGCCAAATGAATAGCAGAAAATAATCCATTGCAAAAAATGAAAAGCCCCTATTATTTTTGCTCATGTCCCTTACAGTGTGCCATCAATGTATAACAAAACTGAAGCCTGATGCATTTAGAAATAATATTAATTTTAGCACTTATTCAAGAGTAAAATATGGTATATATATGAATATATACCATATAGGTTGGCGCAAAATAATTGCGGGTTTTCCCATTATTTTCAATGCCAAAAGTGCAATTAGTTTTGCACCAACCATATGTGTATACGTATATATATGTATATCCACACACACACATATACATACACATATATATGTATATGTATATATGTGTGTATTATATGTATCATGTCAAAAATATACCTCATATACAATATAAATTATATATAATATAGGTATTTGATATTTAAATTGTTCTTTTAGAAAGAAGTCAGTAGAAGAAGAGATATAAGATAAAAGAGGAAAAAGGAAATGTTAACAGATAATTGGGCACAGAAGGTACCAAATTCAGATATATAGAAACTAGTTTATCTTTTTCTTTGCATTGAAAAATACAAAGTTTGCATTGAAAAATTACAAAAAGCAATACTGAGTATGCATATATCTAAATGTTTTAGCTCAGCTTAGATGATCATCCCATCCTTGATTCTTTGTCTTCAAACTTAAGATTCTGGAATCAGATGTTAGGACAGTCATTCATTGAATGGTTTTACCTGGCTTTTTGAAAGAATTAAAAATATAAAGAAGTTAGGTAAGTAGCTTCTTTGTCACACTTTTGTTATCAAACTGAAGGGGAGTCCACTCTTCTGGCAGAGTAGGGCCATGTATCCACACAGAGGTTTGCAGGGAGCGAAAAGAGGGTGTTTGCAGGGCACCAAGCAAGGTAAATAGGGTAGCTCAAAGGTAAGACCCACTTTTCCCAATGGCTTGCAGGTAAGGATTTTTAATAGCAGGGAGGCAGTTAAAGCAACCTCATAAATCAATACATAGAAGCTATACATTGATTTGACCTAAAAAGACAAGACATCTCAAAGCAGGGGCTTACAGGTCATAGGTAGATTGAAAGATTTTTCTGATTTTCTATTGGTTAAGAAGGTGAAGTTTTGTCTAAAACTTTGGGGTCAGCAGAAAAGAATGTTAGCTCTGACTGTAGGTGTGACTTCCTCCAAACCCCTCAGGAAGAATTTCAGAACAAAGGACAGCTATCAGAGGTCAGTCCTCAGTTCCCCTATGCCTGAGGTCTACCTGCCAGTGAATCTCTGTGGTGGGGGGGTCCAGGTTTCTGAACAACAACTCAGAAACATACGTTATACATAATCTTTGGTTTCTGTAGGGAACATATCATAATTCTAACCTCCATGGCTATTGTTTTAAGCTACTATTACCTTCTTGCTTCTAAAGTTACTCATTTACTTCTTAGCACTAGTTAGTTGCTTAGTCAGGTTCCCTTGAAGGAACTCAAGATTTTCCTTTATTTCCATGCTGGTTGGGGAGTGTTGCAGGGTGCCTGGCAGACCCCTTAGAGGGTATCCCTGCTCTGTTTCACTTTTACAACTTGTGCACAGATACATATGGTTCGTACAGGAAAATAAGTGAAGCAATAGTCCCAAATTGTGTAACTTTAACATTTTTATAAGGTTCTATGGAAACACCACACAAAATCTCTCTCTTTCCATTTTTCTATCTATCTATCTATCTATCTATCTATCTATCTATCTATCTATCTATCTATTCCCATGTATTTTTTTGTGTGTTTCAGATGAAAGGTTTAATTATGTAATTTCTGTGTAATTTACAAGTGTATTTGTGTTTATTTAGTAAATCTGTATTCCGTATATATTTTTTTCAAATTATGTGGAAATATATATTTAGTCAAATAAAGACGATAGGGATGAAACCTTCAACAGAACCTTAAAAAATATACTTGAGGAAGTTACTCTATTAAAAAAATATAAATAGGCAGTTGTCCAATTATTTAGTTGATTTTAGAAATATAGTTTCCCCTCTAGGCAAAAACATCATTTGGATTCTGAATTAAAGCTCTCAAGTATAGAAGGATTAAATATAGAAGAAAATTGATTAGCTTTTTATACAACTGTCTCATAATCCAATTCACCAAAAAATTATACAGTGCACAATGACCATTTAATTTGTGAAGAGCTCATTAATTTCATTGTTGTTTTAACCAATGTTCAAAGAAGATTTTGAAGATATTGTTGCTATGTGGCTTTAGGCCGTACATATCCACATTCAATCCCAAAGGCATTTTATAACAGATGGAAATAAAAATGACATGGACTCACAGTAATCTGAAAATGACTTTATAGTTTGGTAAATTTATACAACATTTTCACTTAAAATGAAGAATTTTTAGAAAGCAACATATTCATTTTTAATTTCTTCATGTATCTTCCCTTGGACAGATGGAAAAAAGCCAAACAATAACTAATAATGTGTCAACGACATAATGGAATTCTTGCTTTAACAAATTGACTAAATAATGGCTCACATTTAGAAAAATTGATTTTTAAGTAGTCTATTTACAGTCTTCATCTATATTTTAAAGGCATTTCTTTCAAAGATTTTAAACACTGTGTATTTGGTTTGTTAGGTAATGCAATGTATTTTGTTTTGGCTTTAGGGCAAACAAAATAAACATATCAACTACTCTAGAAAGAAGAGCTTTAAGAAAAGTGAGAGAGAAAGGGACTGAGAAGACTGCTGAAACTTCTGAGAAAGAAAAAGGATCTGGCATATTCTAGCATCTTCCATCAGGGAAGCCATAGAGAAAGTCAGAAGAGCTTAGGGCAGGTGAAATAATGCCTACAATTTCCTCCTGCTGTGAGAGGTGTGCAAATTAAACTTCACTGGCTTCACAGGTAAGGGTAAAAGGCATTGCAAAGCCAGCCACCCCTCCCTACAGGAAAATTCATGACACTGAATTCTAGGAGCTGCTACATACATGAAACTCTCCAGACCCTACCCACAGAAATGAAGAAGTGACCCCAATATTGCATGAAATGTGTTCCTCGCAAGAAAACTACATCATACCATAGTAGCTGACTCTACTATTCTGAAAATGAATGTTTCTTGATTATGAGTGAATTTAACCCTCTACCTTTACAACAGAAATAGATAGCGACTTCAGCCTTATTTCATCCTTCATGGCACATTAAGGCAGAGAAAGCAAACCACAAATCTCCCCATAATTAAGAAATTAAGTTCTATGCAAACCATACAAATTCCTATAATCATCTTCCACTTAACTTCGAATGTGGAGACTTGACCTTAGCACAGCAAATTTTGGGTTGATTTCCCTCTCAGCAGCTGCCTCTTTTTAAATGACTCACCAGGCTTATATATCATACACTTGTTTAAAAAGAGTCTTGGCCTTAATTAGCAAGGGTACAATTCAATAGCACATGTAGTAATTGTCCTGGAAGTAAAAGCTTAATGTCAACTAAAGTGACAAATCATAAACATCAGGTCAGCCAGATGCACAAATTAGCAAAAGAAAAAGATTTTTTCAAGAAAACATGTTACCCTCCGGAACCAAAATGCCATGTGATCTTGCCGAAGAAGTAGGTTATGTGTTCATATGTGTTTGTTGATTTTTCTTGTTCGTTTTGAGGCAAAGGGACTAAGAAATCAGTGATATTTTTCTTCAGCATAGTTTATATTTACATACTATATTTACATTTGGAGGGAAATTAAATTTTCAGTAGAAAGAAACTCCTACGTACGGATTATAAAAGTGTAAAAGGAATACATATGAAGCACCAGACTTCTTAGGTCGAGCACAAGAGAAACCTGAACGATTTAGGAAGTAGAAACAATTGAAAATCACTTTCGGCCATGAACTGGGCAAGACTCAATTTCCCAGAAGAAAAACCTGGGCTGGAGTTTCATACCCATCTGTTGGCTGGTCAAGCAGCCAAAATTATACCTTTTGTATACTTTTGCATACTTCATTCAAAGGTATACAAAAGGTAAGGTAGGGAAGTTATAATTGAAGTTATCAATTTTATATATATAATTATATATATAAATATATATATCAATTTTATATATAATTATATATATAAATATATATATATAATTGATAACTTCAATTATAACTTCCCTACCTTACCTTTTGTATACCTTTGAATGAAGTATGCAAAAGTATACCTTTGAATGAAGTATCTGGCCTGTACCTTACTGATATCCTTAGTACATTTATTTTCTGCTAAAATTATCAATAGTTTCTTTTCCTTGCTATTTCAAAGGCAGACTAATCTGCTCTTACACCATTAAGCCTATGCTGTACCTGCCTACAGTGTATCAGGTACCACATAGTATAAACTGAAAATTGATAATTAAATAACCCTAAGTTATTGAACTCAGCCCATGCTAACATAAATAGGAAGGACAACTGAATTTGCAGTCCAAGAAGAGCTATGCTAGATGCATCTGGCTAACAACATTTTTTCATGAAGCGATTTGTGATATTCTACAGGAAAGGAAAGATAGATCTTTAGGCAGAAAAATATCCTGGAGCTGACCACCCACCCATGTCAGCCCTGCTGTTCACCACTGGAAAGCAATGACAACTGTTTGCAACTTGACCATAAAATGAAATTTAAGTTTGGCTGCCTTCTTTCGTCATAATATCCCTGGCACATTCGCTTCTATTTGTCTGATTATTCCCTTATCCACTGCAGAGGAGAGGATTACTTTATTGCTAAGACATGAGGGAGAAAAGAAAACCTTTCTTGAATTTAGAGGACATTAAAAACTCCTCGTAGCATCCTAAAGAGGTTGTATTTTGTGTTGGAGGGGAAATTTTCCCATGTGATATACCCGCTGATAATTCTCCAGATAATGTGTCTATTCAATGTTTCAAAAATGTTTGCAAAACAAAATAGTTAAACGCAATGTTTCAAAAATGTTTGCAAAACAAAATAAACACATAAGATATTTGAATGTGTATTTCTGGACAACATGCTATGCACAAATGTTTTGATTCTTTAAAAAGTAATACTTTACTATTTTAGTGCAACAAAGGAACTCACAGTCTATTAAACTTCAAAAATTGCTTCCAATCCAGAGCATTCCCTGTGACTTTTTAAATCAATTTTAATGTATATGTATTATTAAAGGTAACAAAGTAGCACAGTTTATTTAAAACACAATAATAGGCTTATTAAACTTTGGTAAATTGCTTGGGGATTCTTCAGAGAGATTTATTTTTGCCTAAAATAGTACCCTCCTTCTCTGTAGATTCTCATGAGCCTTATATCCCCTGACTGGGATTAGAATTCTTTCTGCTGCAGTAGAGCTACATTCAAAGTGTGTTGTCATGAACAGCCAGTGTCCCAAGATAATACACTGAAAAGGTCACTGAGATGTCTTTGGTATTGCACAAGAATACGGCAGGAGTGAAGCAATTGACTTCTAAGAGAAATTTGGCTATTTTGTGTCCACACTGTTTTTTATTCACTTGATCATAAACATTAACACTGCAGAAATATTTTATTTTTCTTGACGCCTCTTGCAACACCTCTCCTCCTGAAAAACATACACATTTTCATCCCGATGAAGCCAGTTTGCTAATCAGCCAAGGTACACCAAAAAGTCAAGTGCAATCAGGTATTAAGAAAGAAGCTATTAGGGAAAAAGGTATTTAAGAATCAGAAGCAGAAGTCATATTACATGTAAATGCTTCTGTCTCTAAACTTAGAAGATTTTTCTTTGTGACATTTAATTTCTGTTCTCATCTATATGACTCTTCAGCCCTTCTAATTAACATTTTGCATTAACTGCCAATCTCAACCTCTTCTATTGGTTTATGTCAATATGAAGCTAATTCCTTTCAGCAAAGTAGGTCTTGAAGCAATTCTAATGAATCATAGTGAACTCTAAAGATATGACTTGTTTAGACACAAGTCAGTATGCTTTTGTTCAGTTTCTCAATTTTTAAAATAGAAACATCACTTTTTTATGCACAACTGTTTAATGTGGTCAAATCAAGGGATGTTGCAGGTGAACCTTCTGTTCCAATAACTTTCCAAAGTAATGCATGATAATAATTATTGAGACAAATAGACTAAAAGACCATTCTCACATTGACCTTTGGTAACTAACTTTAGATCATGCTTACTGGTTTTAAAGATTCTTCTATAAAAATATCACTAGGAATGGGATTAAAACAGAGATGGCTCCGACAAGAACTCATTTGTACCATGACCCTGACAATTTAAACCATACAGAAATATAATTAATCAGCATTGGGAAACTGTTCAGGATTATAAGATCAAATGAAAATTGTTTTCCTCTAAAACAGGGTTTCTCAACCATAACAGAATACAAAAAACCCATGAGGAGTTTTTAAGAAAGTACTCACGTCCAGATCTCAGTGAACGAACTGAACAAACAAAAGTCAAGATTTTCTGGTGACGACACCCACACATTGGTATTATTTCAGAGTTCCCCAGGTGCTGCCAATGTGTAGCTAGGGTTGACTAGAAAGGACAATGGACACACACACACACACAATCCCCAAAGTAGTCATTTCAAGATTCCAATGAATCGGATTAAAATTTATTCCCCGAGTTTCTAAGAGTCATAGATAGAGATGTTCCCTAAACTATAGTGGCAAAATTTCTCCTGGATATTTTGCTGAATAAGAAATGCACACATTTTCCAAACTACATTAGGTGGCTGATAAAGATTGAAAAAGACTTCAAAGAGGATAGAGTTGAGCACAGCATTCCTCAGTTCAGAACTATTGGGGGAAATTCATAAGATTTCAAGAATCAAGAAATTTGTTTATCAGAAATGAATTCTTTAATACTATGGTTGCTTTTATGTTTTTCTTAACACTGTAAAACAAATTTATGGGAGGCCATTGTTTTAGGCTCTTGCACTAGGCCCCATCAGACCAGCTACACCTGAATGGAATCACTTGTATAAAGTGCCATGTAATGAACTGGAATTACTTTTCCCCAAATCCATAGATTCCAGGAAACATGAGTCATTGTAACAAGGAAGCCCACATGTGTTTTAACCCCATAAGGAAAGTAACTTGGAATTGAGCATTCCACTATTTGTTTTCTGTTTCTGCTTTCTTCAGTTCTTTTCTGCCTATAAAGCCAAACTCCTCTGCTTAGCTCATCAGAACACTTACTCTATTTTATAAAATAAAATGTTGCCTGATTGTAGAATTATAAATAAAATCCAGTTAAGATCTTTAAACTAAATTTATTGTTATTTTTTTTTATTTTGACAATTCTTTCAGGTATTTTCCAAATAATTCTTACAATGCTACTTAAAAAATCATTATCCTCTTGGAGGTCATCTAAGTTAAATATTAATTTTTTTGTCATTAAAAGAAATCACAACATGATCTTTTACTTGTTATTCTTGTGGGTTGTTTTTTCTTCCATCATGAATTTGTTATCAAACTGAGGAATTTTCTGGATGTAATATTGTTTATTACCTCAGTTGATTCTTCATCAGTTTAGAAGTCCATTTTTTAGCAAGTGCATAATCATTCTCTCTCTCTCTCTCTCTCTCTCTCTCTCTCTCTCTCACTAATTATTCTCCATTGTGTAACACTGGTATTTGAGTCTTCCTGTTCACCACTGCCTAAATTCTCTTCTTGGATCTGAAGTTCTATCATATTAGTCTTTGTATTGGATCTTTCAGGTTTGTTAGTGTGGGTCAAGAAAGTGAAAGTGATTTCAATTATGTGTGGTGGATCTTTTAAGAATGTGAGCAGGAATACCAATAAAGATAATCGGGCCTAGGTGGCCCAGATTAGTCCAAATCACAGTAAAACAACTCATGGGTAGGAATGTGCTGATTAGAAAACTACCAGTGAACAGTTATACATAATTTTTCACATATTATCCTAATGTCTCCACATCCTGCTAACTCTTGAATGCACTACCCAATTTGTACTGACTCCTCATCCTCTTCTGTACACATGGGAAATATAATTCCTTAAAATCTCTCCCAGGTTATATTTTTGGAACTTCCCTGAACTTATATTGACTTACAAATAATATTCCAATTTTCATGCTGCTGATGCCCTCACTTATGCTTCAGTTCTCATACTCCACAGCATTTCAACAATCTCTAACTAAATGAGATGCCCTTTAACACTGGGTTACCCACACAGTGAAGTACTCAGCATCTCAACGAGTCCTTCTAAGTGATTAAAACTTTTAACTAACAAATCTTATTTTCCGCCCCCCCCAAAAAATTACTCATTTTTCTTGAACATCAGGACCAATCACCATGCAGTGTTCAAGAATCCACTTGTCTGAAGCTCATGTTCCATTGTGAAGTCTAATTTATTGAGTTGGCCCACATATTCCTTTATACCCTCTTTGCAATAGGAATACCATTATCTCCTGTCTCCCCAGCCCACAGTACAATAGTCAAACCTGTTTCTGTTTAAACCTGTTGCTAACACAGTTTAAGCCATTTTCCCCATGTATGGCATTAGATGCAAATCATTATTACAGAGTTGTTACGGGTTGCTTAGCTCTAAATTTTAGTTAATGTGAGTCTGATTTATGCTGCCA
The DNA here is from genome assembly GCF_000951045.1 of Mandrillus leucophaeus. NCBI lineage: Eukaryota > Metazoa > Chordata > Mammalia > Primates > Cercopithecidae > Mandrillus > Mandrillus leucophaeus. The sequence goes on along the minus strand of NW_012108363.1, from coordinate 713,831 downwards.
GAAACCCTGCCACAAATGATATTCTCTCAAGCATGATGGGAGCTCTTTAAGAACAAGGATTAGGTCTTCAATGCTTGACTTCTTACTACAGTTCAATAAAGGTTATTGGACAATTACACAAATAAAATGTTGTAGGATTACTAAAAGGTAGAAAAAGGTTGGGAATACCTAATACAGACTCTTCTTTATGTTATAGAATTCTTTTTAAATTGAGAACTAGATTTTTCTCTTAGCTTAAAAAAATGCCAAAGATATTTAAAAATTCATGAAGCCATCCTTATCCCCTAATTCCTCACTCAACATAGAGTCCTTATTGCTCTTGACTTCCCTTGGAAGAGCATTTCTGTGCTACAGCTTGAAAAGTGCACTTATTCCAGTAATAAAGGTTAAATCTATCTCAAGGAGCAGCAATTCTGCATAGGTAGGGTCACATGGAGGGATGACATGCTGTGTAACAGCTATCTGGGTCAGAAAAACATGGGTGGTGGTAATGGAATTATTATTTTTTTCAATCTGATTTCTGAGTCCTAAGACAGAAAACCTAAAGAACACAGCCGCTCTTCTCAGTAAATGTAATGAGTTTTGAAGCCACATTAAAGTTTCATTCATTAGATTTGTTTGTCTTTTGTGTCTTTTTCTAGGGAGAATGGGAGGAATAATGTTTTCTCATATTATAGAAAAAATAAAAATAATTCCCGGCTTCATAGTGTGGTTGCAGTTTCAGAACTCCACTTCAACACACAGGCAACATAATTGATTTTTTAAACTTCAGGGCCTAGCACAGTGTCCTGCACATTTCTATTTTCTTTTACTCAGTAAATATTGAGCTTCTAGTAAGTGCTCAGTAAATATCTATGATAGTCTTATAAATCAAAGTGATCAAGAAGGTAAATAAGACTGTGGAATAATAAATGAAAAGATAACGTCACTACACTATGAATTCCTTCCAGGCAACAACCATCTAAAAATACCTAGTAAAGTTGCTGGCATATCAAAAGCACTTAATAGTATTTGTAGAAATAAGTTGATAAATCGTGGCATAATCAGAAAATAAGACTTAAGCCAAGAAATGAAGACAGAAAAATTAATTTTATTAGGAAATGTATGCATGATATCACTAAGGAGTAGGAGCCCTTGAAGATGAACATGGATGACCCAGTGTGTAACATGAACCTACACTTTTTGGAATTGTTCAAGAACATGAGCCACTATGTCTCTTCTCTCGCCCATCTTACCATTTGGTATTAAAAGCAAGAAGACACAAAGGAGTATTTGCTTTTGTCAAAAAGCGAGCACAGTTGCATACGGTACTGTAGAAGAATTTAAGACAGTGTCAAATGAATGATGCAGACACACTTGAGTACAGAAGAATGTGATTACTTTGGGTTTCTTCAAGATGGTAAGACTTGGGCTATTCTCATTTAATTATCCAAGTATTTTTTCTAAATGTAAGTTCTTGGTAAACATCCATCTTTAAGAATATAAGCAAAACTTTCTGTGAGAGAAATACCAATTCTCTCTCTCTCTCTGTGTGTGTGTGTGTGTGTGTGTGTGTATGTTCAGAAGTACAAATTATATTTTACATGTTGATCAGAATTTGTTAACCTGCAAGAGGATTTACAAAACAAGGATATGCTTGTAAAAAAATCACTGATTTAAACACTTTGACACAAGTAGACTTGTAAAATAGTTGGTAACTTATAAACCAAGCCCTAAAATTATTCACATTTATTTCATCTATGATTACTTTGTGACAACTATATTGTAAAATGTCTAAATATTGGTACGATTACCAGATTTTGTTTTGCTTCCCAAATAGCCTCCAGCATGATGCTGATGAATTTACTAATTTATATAAAGAGATGAATCATTGAACAATCTTAAATTATCTAATATGATTTCTAGGTAAGCAGAGATTAAGAAACTTATTTTAAAAGTCCAAGAAGTAGAAAAAGGAATACTAACTTTTCTGCAATTAAAATCAAAGAAAATTTTTCATAAGTTGTCTGTGAAAAGATTCTAAAAATGTACAGCTTCTGCTGGCCCGACACACATTAAAAAAGAGAGAGATGGAAATAGATAGTATCGTTCAGCATTCAGAAGCTTGAAGTGTATTAGGTTATTTGAAACTCCGCTCTTAGCAATTAGGCCTTTGGGTATACAAACCCTTTGAAAAATCAGATAATTGCAGGTTTGAAATTTTTTAAAAATGCTTTAAATGTGGTTAAAGCAACACTCAATTGATCTACTTCATAACCTTTGGGGGAAATAATTTTTAACAAAAGGGCAAGGATTAAGCATTGAAAGAGGTAGAAGAGTCACATAGAAGTTAGTCAACTCAGCACAGAAGGCAAGAATCAATTATGTAAAAAATTGCCCTTAAATTACCTGTAAAATGCAGTTCACATAATTCTGTGTACTCAACCTAGTCCATAAAATAATTTGCTTACTAAAAGTTGAGAAACACTGAAGTAGACAAAGGAAAGAAAAATAGAAGATCTCTATGCAGATGTATAAAAATCTAATCATTTTGCTTTAAATACAATTACGAAGTTCCTAGAGGTAAGAGGTGGAGGGTGAGTGAAGGATTCTGAAGTGTTTGTCCTTGCACATTGGTTGACCAGTTTTAATATTGTCTTCATATCTGAATATATTTAATAGATTTATTAACTGTTGTAAGAGTTTAAGTTATAAAGTAAATACATAATGTAAATCTACTAGTATATGACTCCACTGTATCATAGAAGGGCCCTTTGCTTCCAAACTCTCCCCTATTGCCCTTTCAGCATACCTGATTATCACACATAACTTACCAATGTAGATAATGGTTTGACAATAACAGCTGTCGACCAAAAGGAAAAAGTGAGGCAAAATTAACGTAAGTGGAGAGCTTATTTGAGCCAAATTTGAGGATGGCACCCAGAAAACACACTTACACATTAAGTTTGAGAGGTGCTCCAAGTTGGGGCAGCTACAAGCAGATTTTTTTTTTTTTTTTTTTTTTTGAGACGGAGTCTCGCTCTGTCGCCCAGGCTGGAGTGCAGTGGCCGGATCTCAGCTCACTGCAAGCCCCACCTCCCGGTTTACGCCATTCTCCTGCCTCAGCCTCCCGAGTAGCTGGGACTACAGGTGCCCTCACCTCGTCCGGCTAGTTTTTTGTATTTTTTAGTGGAGACGGGGTTTCACCGTGTTAGCCAGGATGGTCTCGATCTCCTAACCTTGTGATCCGCCCGTCTCGGCCTCCCAAAGTGCTGGGATTACAGATGTGAGCCACCACACCCGGCCTACAAGCAGATTTTTAAGGATAAACTGAAGAGATATAGCAAGGCAGTCTCAGTCTATTCATATAGAAACACCATGGGTGAACAAAAATTAGTGACAGGATGATTGACTAAAGCATACAGTACCTCTTGGAATAGTTATTACCAGTTACCAGTTTGTGATTAACCTCTAGTTCCTGGAATTCTTTATATAAGCAAGAGGGGTCCATGAATTTCAGGAGATGACTGTGGCCTATTTGTTCAAATTTGTTCTTACAGTCAAAATGCAAATATTTTATGAAAAAGGTAATTGCATGGTCTTTGGTAAGATAACATCTTTGTAGATAGTTTAATTCATACTGTCCAGTTCTGAATGTATAGTTTCATTAAGGATATTGTTATCTATCTGTGCTATCTAACACAGAAGTCACTAGCCACATATGGCTATTTAAATTAAATTAATTAAAGTTAAATAAAATTTAAAAATCAGCAGGTGGATAATGAGGTCAGGTGTTCGAGACCAGTCTGGTCAGCATGGTGAATCCCTGTCTTTACTAAAAATACAAAAATTAGTTGGGCGTGGTGGCACTTGCCTGTAATCCCAGCTACTTGGGAGGTTGAGGCAGGAGAATCACTTGAACTTGGGAGGTGGAGGTTGCAGTGAGCCAAGATCGTGTCACTGCACTCCAGCCTGGGTGACACAGTGAGACTCTGTCTCAAAAAAAAAAAAAAAAAAAAATCAGTTACCCAATTATGCTAGTCATCTTTTCAGTGCTCAGTAGCCACATGTGCCTAGTGGCTGTCATATATGGACAGTGCAAATACAGAATATTTCCATTATTATCGAGAGCTCTATTGAACAGCACTGATACACCCATGATTTGTTTCACGGTATTATTTCTATGGAAAACTCTGCAAGTGGCTGGAATAAATTTTGGATAACCAACAGATTAGTAAGTTGAAATCTATCTATAATTAACTTTAAGCCATGTGTCTCCATGAACACGATAACCATCCGCAATGAATAACCTCATTTTGCTGATTAATAAAACATTTTATTTTTAGTCCAAAATTAAAGAAATGCTGTGCTGTGACACTATGAAAATAGCAAGATACAATGTAACCTATTAGGCTTTACAAAACAATCATTTCTAGTGTGTGTCTGTGGGGTGTGTGTGTATACACAATCTTTTAGAGGCAGGGGATATTTTTGATATAATGATGATTCTAAAATTGAATATATGTGAGCCAAGAAAAAAATTAAGTATGGTGGATGCTATTGATGGAAACTGTGTGACCCTTTGTCCTTCACCCCTGGTGATTGTTCATTTCTGGGAAAGAAATTTTAGGTACAAATGTCAACAACATGCTAATCCCCGCTGTAGAGATTTCACTTTCAAATACAAGCTTTCTTCTTTGATTTTCATATTGAACATTTGGGTTCAAAGGAATAGGGCTACACAAGTAAGGCAGGATAGATGGCCTTTTTCTCCTATAGTCACATTTCCGCAGAGCTCTGTGGCTCCCTTAGTTGTGTAAAGAGGTTTACATTTCTCCTTTAAAGTTTCAATAATTTGAGTCCATAAAACAAACTGATAATACACAGATTAATAGGGAAAAGGCATCCACATTTTTAAGTGCACATGTGTGCACAGGAGTTATACTAAATATGACAACTCTAAGAAATGGCCAGATGGTTGACGCTTTTACACCATCTTGAAATTACAAAAGGAACGGGGGCTGGAAGCATGGCAAAACAGTTTGTGGTGGTAAAACAGGTTATGGGAGAGGGAGAACAGGAGGTCTGGCCAGCACAACTTCTCCTGTTATATAGACAAAACCTCACAGATAGCAGCCCTCAGAGAGACCAGATGGTAAATATTTCTTTCAGACCTTTAAAAGTGTCAGACTCTTACTTGACCTTTTCCAGAGTTAGAGAAGGGAGGGCCTCAGAGAAAGACTGGCAACGCCCATGCAGATTTTCACTGCAGATGCAATTCTCTCCCACAAAAGTCAGCTTTGTAGGGTTACTACTGTCTGCAGTCCCTCTGAACAGCCACTTCAAAATATATCAAAATATATTTTGAGGTTCAATATTTTGACAGTTGTGTTTTCCCAGTTGTATCCAAAGCAGAATAAATGCATACATGCATAACAAGAGGTAAACAAATACTGAGAAATGGACTCAGATCAACTTTTCATGTTGATTCTCACTGATTTTCATTCCAAATCCAATTCATTCATTCAATAATTATTATTTAGCATACAGTGAATGTTAGACGCTGTTCTATGCACAAGGCGAAGCAGGTCCCTACCCTCACGAGACTTCAAGTATACTGGGACTTGAGTAAGTTGAAAGGAAGGAAGACAAGGAAAAACATAAACAAATACATAAATAAGACAATTTCAAATAGTGGCATATTCTATGAAGAAAATAAAACAGGCTAGTGGGAGAGAGGTGACTCACACACTGGGTTATTTGGGGTAGGGTGCTCAGAAAAGTCATCCATAGGGGTGACACTTGAGCTGACAACTAAATGATGAGTAAGCATTAGCTTTACAAAGACAAACGAATACAGAATTTCAAGAAGAGAGAACAGCAAATGCGAAATCCCCAAAACAGAGACAACTTCAGTGTGCTTAAGAAATTAAAAGGAAAAAAAAGGAAAAGGAAATAAAAGGCTAGGGGTGCTACAGTGTAGGAAGGAGAAAGAGAATGATAGGGGTGAATTTAGGGGCAGGTAGAAGGATGACATTAGAGTCTGGTAGACATGGTAATACATTAGGACTTTATTCTAATTGCAATTTGAAGCCATTTGGAGCATTTTAAAGAGGGCAGTGAAACAATCTGATTTCTATTTGTAGATCACTCAAGTGACTTTGCAAAGGATGAACTAAAGGATGCAACAGCGCAGCAGGAGCATCAACTGTGAGAGGCAGGTTGTTGCAGTATTTCCACTAGAATAGCAATATGACTAGCGCCAGCAGAGGAGACTGGGGTAAATAAATACAAAATATATGTTGGATGTAAAATAGACGTGACTTGCTAACGGATGTAAGCAATAAGAGAAAAGGAAGAAGGAGTTAAAGGACCCTAGATTTTATCCTGAGCAAGTGGGTGGATGATGGTTTCATTAACCCAAATGTGGTTGTCGGTAGCTATGCTACCCAATTATTCTTACATGGAGGACAACTGGCAATATCCATTTGGTCCAGCAAACCATAGAAGAGAGTTATTTCATAGTCACAAATTTGGTCATTGGAAACATTCTCCGATCAGAGATGAAACCCCCTATCAGGATCAATGCAGTTTATATAATGTAACAAAGAAACACTACACTATACATAATTCTATCTCAATATAGCATACTAACTTTACCATGTGCATAAATTAATATATATTTGTGTATTATATATATTCTTAAGCTATCAATACTCAGAATGGAAGGAGATGGTTAAAAAAAAAATCTCCATATTCCAGAGATACGAGTTCAGATTATTTCTTGGGACTGTGTAATCTTGGATGAGTCACTTCATCTCTTAAATCTCATTTGAAAATCAAAGCAATAGTGTTACTTTATAGAATTGTAGGAAGACTGCATAAGATACTTTATGTAAAACACTTCAAATACTGCCTGTAGTATAACTAATGTTCAGTAAATAAAGGAGTCTCTCTTTCTTCTCCTCCTCATTCCCTTGAGTTATTGCCAAGTTGTCATTCAGCCTTATCTACTCCACCAATTTAGCAATATTAGCATAAAAATTGCATATTAGGCCATTCTTGCATTGCTATAAGGAAATATCTGAGACTGAGTCATTTATAAAGAAAGGAGAATTCACTGGCTCATGGCTCTGCAGGCTGCGCAGGACGCACGGTGCTTGGCTTCTGGCGAGGCCTCAGGGAGCTTTTGCTCATGGCAGACAGGAGGTGAAGCAGGAGCAGACACTTCACATGGTGAAAGCAGGAGGAAGAGAGGGAGGGGAGGTGCCACACCTTAAAACAACCAGCTCTCCTGAACTCTCTGTTATGAGGACAGCACCAAGCTATGAAGGATCTACCTCTATGACTGAAATACGTACCACCAGGCATCACCTCCAACACTGGAATTACATTTCAACATGAGATTTGGGTGGGGACAAATATCCAAACCATATCAGATTGTGTCTTCTTCCAGATAGTTTCAGCCAAAGTTACAGATTTGTGTCTTATTTTCCTGATATTGTGCATATCAAAAGCAAATACTGATAGGTGAGAGGTGGACTACGGTAATTGACCAGATGTGGCTCACTTGTCAATTCCTGGACTAATAGGGTAGGCTCAGAATCAGAATCCTTGAAATCATGAATATGAGAGAATGGTGATTCCACAATGCAAAATTAAATTGAGGTTACCTGAAGAGAGAGTAATGAATGCTGATCAGAAGAAAAACACCTGCTACTATACATGTGCCTGTTTTTCTTGAAGGAAATTTAGAAACATTAATAATTATTGTCCAAATTCCATTCTAAAAGTGCTAAACCTGTCAGTTCCTTCTGACTGAACTGCTTTGGAAATTCAATATTATAAGGTAAGAGCACCTCTAGTCAAGAAGTTGCTAGCTGCATTTCTACTCCTATCTTTACTGTTAATCAGCTTTTAGAAGTGGAGACAATAGAAAACTTTGTTTGCTGCATTCTCAGGATGAGAAAATAAGAGACTCTGATTTCTATTTTTAAAAGAAATGCAGATTTCTGTATTACAGATCTAACTATAGATCAAATCTGGCCATAGGTAGATATTAATCTTCCAGTATTGCTTGCACCCAGAGGTTTCTATGTTACTCTCTTCTGGCTAATTCCACCGAACAGGAAGTCTTCCAGCGTGTTAATGGAAAGAATTTTGCCCTCTAAGAGGAGGTAAAAGAAGGTAAGATTACTTTCTTAGCCAACCACTGCTTCCTCTATTTGAATGAAACCATGCTGTCAAAGTCAATACCTTGCCTAAGGAAGGGAGAGTAGATATTTGAAAAGTGTTGGGTTTGGATCAAATCATTGAGGAACTGAACGAATATCAGCAACTGCCAACCTCTACAATTAGTTTTGTAGGGCCAAGAAGAAGGTTCCCCTTTTGCCCTCTGAGTCACTGAAAATCACCGATAAAAGACAGATTAACAGGATAAAACAAATACAAATGTATTTGATCATGCATTCATGTGACATAGGAGCCTTCAGAAGATCTCAAAGATACAAGGGAAACTCCATTTTTATATTTGGGTTCAACAAAGTATAAACAGCCATATAGAAATATGATTGGGCAAAAAGGGTAAAATCTAATGCTAATAGATAGAACAGGGAAGCCCCCCAAATACTGACTGTTTAGATTCTTCCTGGCTTGTCTGTGAAGCAGTTTTTCCTTTCGGGGATGGGGCAGGACCCTCAAAAAATGTAGGTCAGATGATTTCTTTAGGTCCAGGTTTGCACAGAAAGGCAGAGGGGAAGATTTGAGTAATATTCTTAGGTTTTATGGCTGGCTTTGGGGAAAAGGGGTTCTGGTTTCTATGACCCACCTTGGGGAAGAGAGATTGTAGTTTCTATGGCCAGACTCAGGGGAGACAAGGGGCCAGATATAGGAGGGCAGGTGAATGTCAGTGAAAAACTTTTGCTTCTGAGGATGCTTCTGATGCCTTCATTTCAGGGTATCATTTTCTGATCTCCAAAAGATTGAAGTGAGAAAAAGTAAACTATACTGGTCTAATGAGATACTAGTTGAGATTTCTGTTATGCCAAAGGGATTCCAACTGATAAGACAAGTATAATATATTATGAGGAGCCTTGCAAATATTCTGAGAATGAGAAAATTAAAGCAAGATAAATAGTTTACATAGGACAAATGCCAGGAATTTTTAAACAAGAATTCACAGATCTCTGGGTCTATAAACTCTGTTGAATTGTATGCTAAACTATTTATACATATGCATACTTTCCAGGAAATTGTTGAACAAATGTTTAAATAGAAGTGTGATCCAAAACAGATATGTGATTAAAAATAGATTATTATCTTCTCCCATTGCTATATTGATTATGGCATCACATAGTAGGCATTCAGTAAGTATTCGAATAATACAAATGTATTAAATAAATGCAAAGATAAGTAAATGAACAATTCAGTAAACAATGCCAACATTTTGCCTGTGTATTCTGGACAGGTGCTGAAATATGAGATTTCAATAGTGCCACTGTATTACCATTCCTCAAAAATCTTGCATTCTAAAGGGGAAAAAAAAAGGTATGGAAATGATTTTGTTTTGGAATGGTAACTGATAAGATAAATTTGCACACGGATGTTATTGAAGTACAGAAACCGGGCTCTGTCCCAACAGAGAGTCACAGTATATTTTATGGACTGTAGACTGCTCCAGTGGTAATGAGAAATCTGCTCCAGGGAATTGACACAGTCTGAGGTTTGTTTAACTCTGAAGAAGAATCCAATGTACAGAGTAGCAGTAGGATAGTATCTCCCAAAATTCTTGTTCACCTGGAACCTTAGAATGTGGAATGTGGCCTTATTTGGAAATAACGTCTTTGCTGATATAATTGGTTAAAATGAGGTCAGGCTGGACTAGGGTGAGCCCTAATTTTAATGACTGGTGTTCCTATAGAAAGAAGAGAGGGCATACAGAGAAGAAGGCATTAGAGTGGCAGGAATCAGAGCCATGCAGCTACAAGCCAAGCAATGCCCAAGATTTCTGGCACCCAGCAGAAACCAGGAGACAGGCATGGAACAGACTTTCCCTCAAAGCCTGCAGAAGGAACTAATCCTGCCAACATCTGGATTTCAGATTTCTTCCCTCCTAAAGCATTTGTGAATTCATTTATGTTTTTTGTTTGTTTTCTTTTTTCTCTTTTTTTTTTTTTTTTTTTTTTTTGAGACCGAGTTTTTGCTCTTGCTGCCCAGGCTGCAGTGCAATGGCACGATCTCGGGCTCACTGCAAACTCCACCTCCTGGGTTCAAGCGATTCTCCTGCCTTAGCCTCCCAAGTGGCTGGGCTTACAGATGCCTGCCACGACACCCAGCTAATTTTTTGTATTTTTAGTAGAGATGGGGTTTCACCATATTGGCCAGGCTGGTCTCAAACTCTCGACCTCAGGCAATCTGCCCGCCTCAACCTCCCAAAGTCCTGGGATTACAGGCGTAAGCCACCAGCCACCGAGTCCGGCCAATTTCTATTGTTTTAAGCCACCCATTTGTGGTCATTGCTTACAGCTGCCCTGGGAACCTCTTACAGCTGTAAGGCATTGACCTGTAGAGGAAGGCTCAGGAAAGGCCACATGAAGAAAAAAATGTGAGCTCAATTTAGAAGCTAATTCAAGGTTGTTGGCTGGATTCATTCAAATTTACAACAAAAAGAACATAATAAAATATTTCAAAAGCTGCATATATTCCAGAATTTCTCAGTGGTCATGAGAAATCTACACCAGTATAACAGCAAAGTCACTTGCTAGAGTATGAGTTTTGTTAAACTATGAAAAAGGGTCCAACATCAAAATTGCCAGGATCTTATTGGAAAGCAAATTTTGTGCTGCTGTTGTTTTCAATTTAGTAAGACTCCAAGCAAATCAATGAGGTCAAACAGCTAACATGACCTGGAAACTCACAGAAGAGAAATACTCATCCCACTGAAGGAATGATAAATCACATATTTCTAGCTGATAAATATTGTTTTCCATTCGGTTTTGCTTTCCATCAACAACTAAGAACACCCATTCTTAGTGACTTAGACATGCACATTATATTTTATATTAATTCTATTTTTAATTGGGGGTATTAAAAGTTAATATCTATATAAATATCTATATAAAATATTTGCTATATAAAAATATAAAAAATAAATATTAGGAATATAATTATCAAGCATTACACATTATGTAGAATATTTTTACTAATAAACATCTGAATCACATAAAGGGGAAAATGGTTATATGAGGAGTTTTAAATTTAACAGGATATTTAAAACAATAAAAATTTAATTAAAAGCAACTGAAAATCCCACAGGGCTGCAACCGCAGAACTTTTGCAAAATTTTGTTCATATTTGCCGTCTGCATTCTTTGGTCCTCTTCCTGAGGAGTTGGAATTGGAAGGAAAGCCCAAGTAGCAATTACTCAAAAGATGTCTGTGCTTTATATCACCATATTTAGAAACTTCTAGATACTATGCTTGGAATCAGGAAATCTCATTATGTACTTAAGTAATCATTGTTATTTTAATTGTCAATGAGCTAGTAAAGCATACTCAGTGATCCATTTCTCAACTGCAGCAAACAGCTACGGTCCAATCTTCTGGAGAAAGGTTTGTGTCTGAAAACTGGAGAACTTTTACTATTACTTCCTCCTTTAAGATTTCCTCAGGTCTTTAGATTCATCTTCTTCCCTTTACCCCAATCCAATCATGTTTTGTTTGTTTTCCGGTTGTTTTTTGAGACAGAGTCTCGCTCTGTCGCCCAGATGGGAATGCAGTGGCGTGATCTCGGCTCGCTGGAGCCTCCACCTCCTGGGATCAAGCAATTCTCTGCCTCAGCCCCCTGAGTAGCTGGGATGACAGGCTCCCACCACCACACCGGCTAACTTTTGTAGTTTTAGTAGAAACGGGGTTTCACCATATTGGCCAGGCTGGTCTTGAACTCCTGACCTCGTGATCTGCCCGCCTTGGGCTCCCAAAGTGCTGGGATTACAGGTGTGAGCCTCCGCGCCCAGCCAGGCCGGCCATGGTTTTAAGCTCCTCCTGGAAGAGAGAAGGCACATGTGGGGCATGATCAAAATATCATGAAGAACGATCAGTGATAACAATAAGGTCGTGATTCCTTATTATGATGGCAGGTTTGTGTTGTCAAACATTTTTTGAGCACTTACTCTGTGCTAGTAATGCTAGGCACGGGTTTCCAGTGGTAAGTAAGATGGGTGTAGTCTCCTGTAGAATACATTATTGTTTCTTTTAACAAGGGTACATTACTATCACTTCACTTCCTTGAGATCATAGTTTTCCTACTCTCCAGCCACTTCCCACCATCTTGGAAACATCAGTTTTAGAATCCTGCAGAATTATTAGCACTAACTTCTGTGTTAGTCTATATAGTTAAAGTACATTTTGCTAGTACTAGCATGTGTCCAAATGGAATTCTTTCCCTACCTTGGGATGTTTCGAGTGTGCACTGAGGAAGAGAATCTGGAATCCTCCCAGAACCTCAGGAGCTCATGATGATGTATCACCTCTTCTGTTTTCAGTTGGTCCAAAGTAACTCTGAATGAGAAGTTTTCAGACATTTAAAGAGCTACATTTCTTCTACTAGTTTTGCATTCCGTCCTCATAGGGTAAAATTCAGTCCTCTTATATAATAGTTACAACCAAGTGGCCAAATTGCTCACCTTTTTACATTTTAATTTGTATCTACCTATATGCATTTAAAAACAAATAAAACCCTAGGCAGCAGCAAAGGCACTAGCCTGCCATGCTTAAACCAAGAAGGAGTGATATTGTCGATGTTACAATTTACTTACTGTGAAACTCTCTTTAAGGAAAGAGTCCAGAAATGCTTATGAACTAAAGGAACTATGACATTTAAATAGCCTTAGACTGCTCTGTTCTACTACCAAAATAAAAGAACTTTTATCACAATCAAAAGCTTTTTGGCATCCCTTTTTCTCCTAAATTCTGGTAACATTTACTTTCTGACATAGTATTACAGCTAAACCAAATTGCTCTATTGTTGCCTTTAGGAAATGGAAATGCGCTGAATTGTCCAATTTCTTTTGTGCATAAGTACACCCACATACATTTTCAATACACTTTAATTTTTTTTTTTTATTATACTTTAAGTTCTGGGATACATGTGCAGAACGTGCAGGTTTGTTGCATAGGTATACAAGTGCCATGTTGGTTTGCTGCACCCATCAACCCATCATCTACATTAGGTATTTCTCCTAATGCTATCCCTCCCCTAGCCCCCCATTCCCCTACAGGCCCTGGTGTGTGATGTTCCCCTCCCTGTGTCCATGTGTTCTCATTCTTCAACTCCCACTTATGAGTGAGAACATGTGGTGTTTGGTTTTCTGTTCTTGTGTTAGTTTGCTGAGAATGATGGTTTCCTGCTTCATCTGTGTCCCTGCAAAGGACATTAACTCATCCTTTTTTATGACTGCATAGTATTCTATGGTGTATATGTGCCACATTTTCTTTATCCAGTCTATCACTAATGGGCATTTGGGTTGGTTCCAAGTCTTTGCTATTGTGAACAGTGCTGTAATAAATGTACACGGGCATGTGTCTTCATAGTAGAATGACTTTCATTTTTTGTGTGTAGAGACAGTCTCACTCTGTTGCCCAGGCTGGGGTACAGGGGTACCATTTTAGCTCACTGAAACCTCCATGTCAGCAATGCTACTGCCTCAGCCTCCAGAGTCCCTGGGTTTATAGGAACCCACCATCATGCCTGGCTAACTTTTGTATTTTCAGTAGAGATGTGTTTTCACCATGTTGGTCAGGCTGGTCTCCAACTCCTGACGTCAAGTCATCCTCCCACCTCAGCCTCCCAAAGTGCTGGGATTACAGGTGTGAGCCACTGCACCCAGCCCCATCTACATTTTCTATGCTGATTATGCTTATTTTTCATTGTCCTTCATTAGAAAGTTTGGAAACAACTTTTTCTGCCATTTTTTTTTAAATTTAAGGGTTTTAATTTAAATCTCAAGTGATTATTTTTCTTTCATGTATTATGAAGAATTATTTAGTCATTAAACTATCTCTTTTGTAAATAATATTAAAAACATTCAGACTGAAAAATCCCCTATTATCCTGATGGTAAGGAAACATTAAATGTTCATGAGAAATATTTTACACCCAAATATTAATAGGCAATTATCTTCCAGAAGATATATTGATAAAAGTCTTTCAATGATGTGAAACTGGGTAATAGATAATTGTATTTATTATAGCCATTTGCTTCAGTTATACTCTAAAGTTAATTTTGTTCCGTCTAATGTTATTTTAATTAAATATACACTGCAAGTAGGTCAATGTTGTTAGATGTTGGGTCAATATAGTTATGAGGCAGTTTATATTTCTAATGACTCTCTTGCTTCTTTCTGGCAACATTTAATGATCTATAAATTAAAACAGAATTGGATTGCCTCTTGAATTGTTCTAAGAATTATCTTCGAGAGATAAACATTCAAAGTAGGTTAACATCCAATGAGTGGAATTGTGAGCTGATGTGTGTATAAGTGTGTGTGTGTGTATGTGTGTGTGTGTGTATGTATGTGTCTATGTATACACATACATATGTGTGTATACATATATATGTATACATACACACACACACATATTTATATACACATATTTATGTGTGTGTGTGTAATTATCCCTTACAATCATGCTAACCTCAAAGAAGGTGAAGTCATTTGCCAGAAAAAAAAAATTATATAAAACCTTTAAGCGTTGTGCTTTTTCAAGTCAAGAGAGAATATCATTAAAAGGTGATAGACACTTGGTAACAACAATAATGGGTTGAAGAAGGAATCCTCAGTAGCTACCAAAGTTGTAGATATAGCGTCTCAAAATCATTATTTCACTGAATGGGAAAGAATTTTGTGTCCACCTTCACAAATTTAAAGATTATGTCTACACATTAAACTTCAAGAAGGCCTTCCCAACTAGAAGGTTCTATCAACTTGACCATCACATTTCAGTCATATAACTGAGTCATTGATAAACATACAGAAATATCAAACCAATATATCTTCTGGAAGATAATTGCCTATTAATATTTGGATGTACATTTGCTATTGTGAATAGTGCCGATCACAGTATGACCTAATATTTCTTGATCAGACAGAATAAAATTTATGTCTGGGACATGTAAAAGAGTGGTTCTGGGCCGGGTGCAGAGGCTCATGCCTGTAATCCCAGCACTTTGGGAGGCCGAGGTGGG
>NW_012108363.1:681996-693774 GCF_000951045.1 Mandrillus leucophaeus | reverse complement strand
TTAGTTTAATTAGATCCCATTTGTCAATTTTGGCTTTTGTTGCCATTGCTTTTGGTGTTTTAGACATGAAGTCCTTGCCCATGCCTATGTCCTGAATGGAATTGCCTAGGTTTTCTTCTTTTTATGGTTTTAGGTCTAACATTTAAGTCTTTAAATCGCAGGTTCTATTTCAAAAATATAATAGAATATCTCACGAATAAGCACAGTATCATTTAAAAGATATCAAAATGTCTAAAATTTTAGAAAACAAAGTTCCAGAAATGTGTTTATTCACTAAGTACATTCAACAGCCCTACCCGTATCTGATATTAAAGACAGCCGCAGGGAATATAGTAGCAATGATCCAAAGCATTTGAAATAGGAACTTCTTGCTTTTGTGGAACTATTCATTTACTGGGAAAGACAAGAGATGCACAACAACTATGATATGAAGATATAAATGTTCAGAACTAAGAGAGTGGTGTGGTGTGATACAAATTTAGGTCATGAAAAAGGCTGTTCCTATTAGCTTTGAAATGCCCACACATGTTCCAAGCATCCATCATTAATTCTATGCATATTCAAACTTTGGTGTATAAGCCAAATATTTTCAAACTTTGGTGTATAAGCCAAATATTTTCAAACTTGTGGTGTGTAAATTTTCTAAAATGTTAATATTTTGACAAAGGAAGAATATAGCATAAGGGAAGTAGAGAGGAAGCTGATAAAGTTGTGTGTTTCTGAAAGGGCTCAACCCAGATAACAAAAAATTCAATTCAAATGTTAGTATGATTATCATTCCTATTTTTAATATTATTAAGAACCATCCCCCAGACCCACACCAAGATATAATTGAAGCCTGTATATTCTGAATATAGATCAACATTTCCTAAATTGCATTCTTCAGAATACTAACTCTGTGAAAAATTTGTTAGGGTTACATTTTTTAAAAAAATGATTTCTTCTGCTGTCAAGTAGGTTTCAGAAATGCTGGCTTCATCATTCAGGGAAAGTCTTCAAGACTTTTCTGAGTCTTTAATATAATTCTCCAATGCAGGGACACAACAATGGCACAACTCATTTGAGGACAGAATTCTTTTCTCTTTGTTCATTGCTACACTATTTTTCTAAGGTCCACAATTTGAACTCCTAAATGGATGCCTAAGGAAATTCTGTTAAGCTCAAGACTAGAAACACGAGATTGGCTAGAATTCACTCCCTTGTTGTCCCTGGCTGGGTCATTTTAAGCCAACATCCATCTATCTATCTATCTATCTATCTATCTATCTATCTATCTATCTATCTATCTATCTATCTATCTATCTACCTATCTATCTATCTATCTATCCATCCATCCATCTATCTATCATTATCTATCTATCATCTATCTATCTATCTATCTATCTATCTATCTATCTATCTATCTATCTATCTATCATTATCTATCTAGCTATCATTATCTATCTAGCTATCGTTACATATCTATCATTATCTATCATCTATCATTATCTATCCTTATCTATCATCTATCATTATCTGTCTATCATTATCTATCTATCATCTATTCATCAATATCTATCATCTATGTATCTATGTATCTATCTATCATCTATCATTATCTAGCTAGCTAGCTAGCTATCTGCCTGTCCATCCATTCATCCATCCATCCATCTATCTATTATTTTTATCTATTTGTAAGACTTAGGAGAAGTCAGAATGCACAGCGCCAGATTCCTTGAGATTAGGGCAGGTAGAGTTTTTCCAGAAGCTACAGTATTATTGGCACTAACATTATTTTTCTTAGGACAGACATGATCTGACATGGTAATCTAGGTTCGGAGGAGGAAAGCGGGTTACTGAAAGAAGATATTAATTGGAGATAATGTTTCAATTCAACATGGTTTGTCTTAGTTTCCTTTTCTCTCTGAAATAAGAAATTAAACAAATGCATTTTATAATATAGATATCAACACATATATGATCAAGGTAGTAATTCATTCTCATTCTTGAAGGAAAGAGAGCTGTATTCCAAGTAGGCTTGAAGCATGATTTATTGAAATATGTTTCATTATGTATCACACCATGAATTCTGCATACCAGGGCACTCTACTAATGATCATATTTCTGAGGATTAACTCTACATTTTTATTTCCTTTTCTATCATTCTCCCCAATGCAAGTTTTTTTATGTTGCTGTGACTCAACAGGGTATTGGTTTGAGTAGATACCAGGACTGGCATTAGAGTGAAGATATCGTAGTAAGGTCCTGACCTCAGGAACAGAATAAGGAGATACCAAAATGACAAGCAAACCAGAAATTAAGATAAACAATATTTTAATGAAATATTTTAAAAGTCAAAATTAATCTCAAATGTCTATGATAAACAAAACATAAACATTTTGAAAAATCATAATGCTGATTTTTTAGTTTTGCCTTATGCTCCAATACAGCTCTGCATGGCACCAGTAGAAGCCTCTTTAATCAAAATTTCCCTGGGATGCACTCTGTCAGTCTTACATCTGAGGATAATCAGTTTCTGTAAGTTGATTTTTACATAACTGGTATGAATAAGCACATTTGAAAACAAACAGTTTACTTCAATCATTTAAGGTGTTATTTTGTTCATAACCATTAAGTACTCAGTAGCTAGATTAAACTGATTGTTTTCTTTCTCTCTAAACTGGTTTGTGAATATATAAACCCTACATTATAGATCAATGAAAAATATAAATATTACTTATTAACATTCTCATGGAAAACTCAAAGCACAGGAAAGTTAACAAAAGGTCAAATAAATAGCATCGGATTCTGAACAGGTCAAAGTTGCCTTTTCCACACTCAGGGTAAACCTTATTTTTGGTGAATAAAAAGCGAAAATCATGATACTAACTTTTTTTTTTACTTTTATAAATGCATTAGACCTATTTTGAATATTTTTCTAAGAGTTAGAATGAGGGATTTGGTTAGTTTTGTCTAAATAAGTCCTATGAACCATTATTCTACTGCCCTCTATTGTTTCATAGTGAATAATAATGTCCTTGAGCAGGATCAAGCATAGAGTAAAATATCTTTGATGGAGCTGTCATATATAACTGTCTCTATATATTTACCGATAACCTAGAATATCTCCTGGAAGCCAAAACGTATGTGGTATGTCTTTGGAAATTTACGATTCATTAGGATTTTTGTAAAATGCTGACATTCATACTTCAGCACAAAATATTAAAATTTACTACATTTAGTTTACTTATTTCAATAAAAATAGTACATTTAAAAATGACTGTTGAAATATAGAAATGTACAAAGAATAACAAAGTTCTCTAAGTCCTATATCCAGAGACAAACACTAATGAAAATTGACTCTATTCTTTCTGAGTTTACGGTACACAATTTTAGTTTAAAAAAAAAAAAAAACTCACTACCAAATATTGCTAAGTAAACTTTTGTTTTTACTCAACCGGTCTTTTTATTCTTCTCAATCAGTTCTTGTTAATATATTCAGTGGTCAGTTGATTAAGCAAATTTCTCATGAGGACTCTTGCTAAGAACAATGAGGGCTACTAAAAAATAATAAAATGAAACTACTCAGTAACCTTGAGTAACATATGACAAGTATGCTTGAAACAACCACCTAAAGAACATGAATGGCAGCATGACATTCTAAAAATGAATCACAATTAAAGAAATAAGAAGCAGAGTAGCAAATGTATTGTAGCTCACTTCCGCTCTGTGATGGTTATGAAAGGCTTTTCTATTTTGGAGAAAGCATGGATGAAGGGGAAGCAGAGGGCATTATTTCAGGTGTCATGTGAAGACTGAGTAAAGCCAAGCATGAGTCTTACTGAGAGTAGTGGAGAAGAAAGGAAGAAGAAAGAAGAAAGAGGCTGGGCATGGTGGCTCTACGCCTGTAATCTCGGCACTTTGGGAGGCTGAGGTGGGTGAATCATGAGGTCAGGAGTTCAAGACCAGCCTGGCCAAGATGGTGAAACCCTGTCTCTACAAAAAATAAAAATTAGCCAGGCGTGGTGGTGGGCTCCTGTAATCCCAGCTACTTGGGAGACTGAGGCAAAGAGTTGCCTGAACCCAGCAGATGGAGGTTGCAGTGAGCCGTGATTGTGCCACTGCACTCCAGCCTGGGCTACAGAGCAAGACTCTGACTCTAAATAAATAATTAAATAAATAGGAAAGAGGGAGGATCATAGAAAATACTGAGAAATACAGTATTCATATATTTAGATATGTGTTGGCATACTAGATAAAGAGCACAGCTAATAAAAATGTCATCCATGCAAAAAAATGAAACTTTAAATTTGATCTGAAGCACACTCAGGCAGACATTGAATTTTTGAGCAGGTGAATGACAGGATAAAAATATAATTTGGCCTTTGGAGATATGTGCAACTGCACAATAAATAAATGTTGACATTAACTGATCATGCAGAATGCTATTTGTAATAACACATTATTGTTAATGATAATCTTCCTGTAATTGTAATATACAGGGTAACATTTCCAACACTCCCTAGCCTGCTTAACCTGCCTGCTATTCATTCATCCATTTATTCATAGAGCAAACATTCATTGTATATCTTATAAGTAAGGGGCATTGTTCCAGATCTAACAAGAAAATGAAGATTATATATTTATATATGTATTTGTGCTGCACCTTTTTCCCAAAGGATTTAAGGCAAAGAAGGGTATTAATATATGATTGCATCACTTAAGAAGGTTATAATCCCAGTGGGGAAGATGATAGACATGCATAATAAAACAAATAAAAATAAAGAAATTAATGCTATAAGTGGATGTATAAAATCATTCTATGAACACTCAAAGGAAGGTAAACTGAATTCCAAATTCCTGAACTGAGGGAGTCTAAATAAAAGATATGGTGTAAGAGTAGAGATGTGAAGTACATAGAATTTTAATAGGAAGAACGGAGAGGAGAGGAGACGAGACAAGAAGAGACGAGAGACGAGAGGAGACGAGAGGAGACGAGAGGAGAGGAAAGGAGAGCGAGGTATCACATATACAGGATATCATCCATATAAAGTGAGGTATTTGGCCAGGCATATGACAGCTACAAGGAACAGCAAAACATACGAAGAGCTACAGTCCAGGTGGATGGGACATTGGTAGATAGTGATGAGGATGTACTCAGTGCTAGATAATGTCACAAGATTACTGAAGGTGTTAAATATCATATGAAGTTTGAATTTTTCTTTTCTGTAAGAATAAAATATTTTCAGTCAACCTAGGAAGAATCGATCTGATTTTATAAAGTAATGCTAACAAGAATATAGAAATGAAGTTTAGACATAACAGATAAGAGCCAAAGGACCATCAGGAAAGTTTCTGTAATATTCTGAAGTACATATGACTAAGGCTTTACATTTTTATGATGGGAAAAATGGAAAATTGAAATAACCAACTGTATTTAGTAACTAATTTTATGAGAGAGGGTGATTATAAGGAGTCGGTGAAATATGATGATGCTTCTAGCTTTAGTGATCAAGAGGTCAGTGATTTCAGAAGAATCTTAGACTTTAGAAGAAAGGCTACTAATTAAATTGTTTGGGGCATGGGGATTTTTTGGATTAGTGTGGTATCTAAGAGGGTATATTACACACAGAACTGTAAAGAAAGATAATAAGATATTAGGACTTCAGGTACAAATTTGGAAGTCATCTTCAGCAAGGAGATTTTAGGTTAAGCCATTGGACTGAAAACAATTTTTCAGGGAGATGTTTCTGAGCTAGAATAAATTAGGATGAAAGACACAACCTAGAGAATACTTTAAAAGCAGATAAAAGAACAGAGGCATGAAAAAGACAAAAAGAAGCGGTCTGACATTCAGGAGGTACAAATACAATTATGATTTATTACTGATATATACTTCAGGTTATTAAAAAGATGTTTTTATTATATTAGACATATGTATTATATTATTCTATTAGGAATAGATATGACCCTGAGTAGCCACTTTGATTTTATCTATGGATACTGTTATATTCTTTGACCTATGGACAGAATTCAGATGCAAAATTGTGGTTTTAATTCTTGCAAATGTGTGAGGGTTTTTAAAAATTATCTTATTTATTAAATTATGCAATAAAGTTGACTTTTTCAGTGTATAATTATATGCACTTAAATATACATATTTATGAAAGTATCACCACAATCAAGATACAGAAGAGTTCTGTTACCCAGAAATCTCCCTCATGCTCTATCCCACCTCTTTGTAATCATGTTCTTCCTCTATCCCATCCTCTGTTCTGTTAATCTGTTCTTCATCAATGCCATTTTTTCCAGAAGATTTTATAAATAAAACCGTACAGTATGTATCCCTACAGGACTAGCTGCTTTCACTCAGCATAACGCCTTTGATTTACATGCATAATTTTCATGTATCAATAGTTTATTCCTTTTTATTTTTGATAAGTATCCCAATGTATACATATACTACAATTTATCCATTTATCCATTGAAGGATTTTGGGGGTTTTGTTCCAGTTTTTGGCAATTATTGACAGAGTTGCTATAAATATATGTTTTGTGTGACTATAACTTCACTTCTGTAAGGTAAATACCCAGATGAGGAGTTGCTGGGTCATAAGATAAGTGTACTTTTAACAATGTGATAAACTGCCAAAGTGCTGTTTAGTGACATTTTGCATTCCCAAGAGCAGTGTATGAAAATGTCAGTTGTTTTACATTTTCTCAAGTACCTGCTATTTTAGCTATTCTAATAAGTGCAAAAAGGTGGTCATAATTTTCATTCCCCTAATGGCTGATAATGTTGACTATCTTTTCGTTTGCTCATTTGCCATCTCTGTATACTCTCTGGTAAAGTTGTCTGTGAGGTTGTAAGGCCTATATTTTATGTAGCACCTTACCCTCCAGCTTTATGTTATTTCCATATTTTTATCTTTGCCTCATCTTTTGGCCTTGTTTTAATTTTTTTTTCATTCTTTCTCTACTGTGTATTCTTTTATAAGCCACTTTAAATATTCTTGGAATAAGTTTGGTGGCTAAGATGGAAGAGAAAACATAATTACATATAAATAGTTAAATATGCAAATAAGTATAATCTTTCCTGATTTTAAAAACTAGAGAAAATATTAAATTCTCTCAAGGGAATTTCTAATTTACCTAATCAGATTTGTAACTATGTAGTCATATAAAGGAAGCTTGGTTGAAGATTAATCAGGAACAGAAAGAGTCCTATTTTTTTTTCCTTACTACTTCCTTATAAATAGGAGTGTTTTGATGAGGACCAAAGATAGATTGGAATCTGAAATGTTTAATCAATGAAATGCACATTTGCAGAAAAGTACAGGCACTTGCTATAAATTTAAACAGAATGCTTGTTTTTTCTATTTAGGACAGACTGGCATACTGATTGTATTAAGAAGACCTGAAAGCCTTAAGGCAAGAGGTACCTTCTAAATAAATACAGTACTGTTATTTCCCCAGGCTCCGAAGAGAGGTTCTGGAACATCAGCCGGAGCTTAATTAAGGAGTCTCTGCATTGCTGAAACTGTCTCTAGCAGCTTTCTCCTGGCTGCTTGAAGAACTGTCCAGCAAATGAATTGCTGAAAACCAATACGGCATTTACGCTGTAATTAGCTCAAATAAACCTGTAATAAAATGGCAGACCTTATGACTTGCATATCACATGTTCTCTCATATCACTGGTTGATGTAGAGCAATGGAAATTTTCCAAAAAGATAAAAAAATATTAAATGCCAAGATATGTTTGTGTTTTATTACCTCAAATTAACACCATGTATTATGAAGTCCTAATCCCAATCTATCAAGGCATCACAGAACTAATCAGATAATGGCTTAGGAAATTATATGAGAATAATGTGAGAACTTAGAGAGACAATAAAACACAGGTTAGAGAACTGAGTTGGAAGCATAAAATATTTTCATTCAAAATTTGATGATTTCCAATGTTTTTGTGTATAATTTAAGCAATAATTTTATCACAATTTTATTAGATCTTGATGTGGAGGGAGACTCAAGAAAAAATGCAGTGGAAATTTAAAATGTAATTATAAGGATTAGTCATTTCAAATAAAAATAATGTTATTTCATATAGTTCTTGGGTTTATTGTGAAAAATGACATATTTTTTAATTTATTAAAATTATCTTCATGCAGAAAGACATTTCTGAGAGCCTTTAAATCAAGCTTAATTCAAAACCTATTAAAATACACATCTTTAAAAAGGCTTGCTGATATTAACTTTTTTACACTGAATACATGCTGAATTTTCCTTTAATATACCTCTTTATTAATCAATATTTAAATGAAAATGCTATTTCACATTAATATCTGCCTGAGAATTCTAATTCTCGTTACCCATGTTACTATTTGCTGCAGATAATTAGAGGAAGAATGAGATATCATATAGTCCCTCTTAAAATTCACAGCATACTTTACAGTAATGACTTCAATGTTTTTCCATGCTCTAGAAAGCTTATGCAGCAATTATTCATTTGCCTCCATTTTCCTGTGATGCTTCATCATCATTGCAAACAGAAAAGAGAATACAATCTGAGCAAGAAGGTGAGGTTTTGAATGCTAAAAGAAAAAGAAAGAAAGAGAAAGGAAAGAGAAGTTCTATTGGGCCCTGAGCTATTGTGAAGAAAATCAACCAAAGTGAATGATCTCAAGGGCTAGCCTTGATGCTTGCAAAATGTCAAAAAGCAGTGAGTGAGCGACATTACTTGGGACTTAAAAAGAAACCTGGTGTGACTGCAATTCATAAGATCTGCTGCAGGAATGGGCATCAAAACTTCCTTCTCCTTTTCTCAAGGATATATATATATATAAAAAATAAGAAAAATAAATGAACAGTAACTATATATATATATTTTTTTTCACAATTGTTAGATTAATACTGAAAACTGAATCCTAAGTGCCAAATAAGTAAAGAAATTAAATCAAGTATTTCTTCAGGACTGGCATCAGCTTTTCAGCATAATCTTTTGAGACTGGTGATTAGTAAAGTACATCTTGCGTTACAGGTCAGTTGTTTTCAAAGTGTGTTTTCTGGATGAGTAGCATCAGCATGACTTTGGAACTTAGACCCCAGACCTACTAAATCAGAACCTTTGCATTGGGTATTCCAGGAATCTTCATTTTAACAAGCCCTTTTGGGGGATTCTGATGTATTGTAAAATTTTAGAATGATTGATTTAGGTAAAACTATGACACACTGGTGTAATCTAGAGGTAGTTTTTATTTATTTATTTGCTTATCTATTTATTGAGCTTCTACTAGGTGTCAAGCCCTAGAGATATTGTGAGCAACATAACCTAGTCCCTGACCTTGAGCAGTTTACAATCTAGAAACAATAGACAAGCAAAAAGCAAGCAAATAAAATAATTAAAGTTGTGATATAAAGGTTATTAAATAGAGTACTGGAATAGGAATAACAGGGAGAAAACTACTTTAAATGACAAGATCATGGAAAGTTTTTCTAAGGAGAAAATAAAACATCTATTTTCAACATATGGCCTGGGGATGAAAGTATCATCATTACTTAGGAGCTTACTTGAAGTAAAGAATCTCAGGACTTACTCAGAACATACTGAATCTGTGTTTGCTTTTGAACAAGGTCTCTAGATGTCAGATGATTTGTAAGCACAATAAGAAGCAATAATGTAAAGCAAAAGAAAAAGCCAACACATGGTGGGTTGGCATGCTGCAAGTCAGTAAAATCATCATACGCAAAAGTCCTGTAACAGGAAAAATCTTAGTATGAATTTTAGAGTCTTCATGGGATTCAAACATTTATTCCCATGCAACCAGATTTAATCCCATCAGAAGCACGTAAGAAAAGTTGCTCTGCCATTTCCTGTTATTAAGAACATAAAATCATGGCCCATCACCATTTATTTTTTTCCAGTAAATCCCAGAATAACTGTTTAGAGGTATCTGTAAGGATTTTTAATTTCCTGACCCTTATTTTTCTTGATGACAAAGCTGTGTGGTCACGTTCTGATTTGTCTCACAACTCTGGTTATATATAACCACTCAGGATTTGCATGACATGTGATTTTTTAAAAAGGTGACTTAATTAGACAATTTAAATATTTTATGTAACTACTTCATTTCATGAGCAATTTTGATACTCCAATGACTGTTATTGTTATAAATACTACTCTCATAATATAAAGAGCCTAAATTTACTCAGAGGTAGAAACTGTTAAATTCTAGAAAGTTTGGTTTTCTGTCAGTTCACTTAATGTGATATTCAATTTTTGATAGAGAGATAACCAATATGAGGCATGGAAATGAGAAAGAGAATAAAAGTCTGGAAAAGAATAACATTATTACCTCACGCTATGGATGATTACTATGAGATACCTATCCCTGAGCTAAGCACTAGGTATAATAGAAAGAAAGAGACATTTAATAAGAAAAGAATTCTGTAACATTTGTATTCTCATATCCCAGATCTCATATTTTCAGCTGAAAATGCTAAGAGATTAATGATTTTTCTGAGGTTTAGACAATAGGACACACACTAGCAGGGTAGGGTATGCAGTAGTGGAGGCAGCTGGACTGAGTGGCAGGATTTAAACTCAAAGCTGTGTGACTCTGAACAATTACTTGAATTACAGTGCTTTCCAAACATCAACCATTATTTTACTTCTATTGCAACACTGGCATGCCCAAATGAAACTTATATGGCTACTACTTTATTTACATAAACAAATTTTACTGTGTATCACTCCCATAAATGAAAGTATATTCTTTTAAATTGATAGAAAATACACTAACAATAGATTAAACAAAATAATGGTATTTAATTCTATACACTGTTGGTAACATGATGCTGAGGATTGTGAATTGCGAGGACCACTCTAAAAAATAAAAGTTACCTTATGGTCAAGAGAGTTAGAGCAATGATGACCAGACTAATGCTGTGACTAATTTTGGTTGAGCAAGAATTGAAAAGGGAGTAACTTCTTCACCTTCAATGTCATTTAATGTCTATTCCATAAATCACTTAATTGTATATGGTCAGGGTAGAGCAACCCAAACACTGAGGACTATTAGATTACACTTCATGTTCAAATATTGAAGGGAAAACAGGCCCTTTTGCACTATATTTTTAAGGAGTAAGCTTATTTTCTGGTTAACAAATACAATGTCAACTAATCAAATAACTTTAAATATATTTCTTATGAATATAGAATGTAATAGAGTAAAATCAAGAAGATGTATTGAGATTAGATGATCCTTGAGCACTGGACCAGTTCTCATGATCCATCATACTGATTCTGGGATAAATAAAGACTGAAGAACAGAGACCTGGGTTCAACCCTGAACTGCCACATATTAGTTCGGTTACCATAGTCAGGTAACTTCTTTAGGCCATAGTTTCCTAAGGATAATAAATGAAAACAACAAGAGTGATTAATTGATAGCATTATTGGATGTTTAAATGAGACAATATGTAAGATTTGGTAAGGTATCTAGCACATGGTAAATGCCCAATATATGTTGCTATGATAATAATTATTATTATACGCAACAGTAGGGTAACAGAGAAGAAGCACCAATTTTTTTTAATGCATACTATTCTTCATTTGCAAATTAAGCTGCAAATGGCAAGTAATGGCATGTCTTTCTTGGCAGATTTTTAGTATGATTTCCATAAGATAGATTACTGTGTGTAAATAGGCTATTTGTAAGACTTTTGAAAAATGTATACTAATTTTTGGAGTAAATCTGAACTCAAATAAATTCCAGTGATACCTGGAGTTATCTGAACATCA
>NW_012108363.1:678074-680926 GCF_000951045.1 Mandrillus leucophaeus | reverse complement strand
GTCAGTGGTGGCCATACTCCAATGACTTTATAATTATAAATAATGATAGTAGCAATAACAATTAAGTCTCTTTTATGAACTGCAGGTATATTTATGTCAATTTTTACAAACAATCTTGTTTTTATCTTATTGATTGCAAAACCATATACTGCACATTATAATGAATAAAAAAGTAGAAGAAAGTGGAAGACAGTTCTTTCTGTAGATTTTTCTCAAATGTTATCTACCGAATAGTTGACAAAACTTTGAGTCTAACCTGCTTTCATCGTGACAATGTTTTTTCTATCTAGAGTATTTAATATCAGCTTTCGTGACCTTTAAAGCAAATTTCTTCTAGATTCATGTGCTGAAAAGTAACCCAACTAATTCTATTCCCAAGACAAGTACCTTCTCTAAACTTCACCTAGATGTCTCCCAAAACTGAAACACATTCAGAAATCTTTATACAGCAGTTTCTGTGTTTGCTGTATAACGTCTTCTTGCTGGTCACTTGTTATTTTATACACCATCTTGATTTGCTGACCGCGATTCTCAATAGCCGGTAGAACTGTGGATTCTGGAACTAAACCAAGTGTCATCACACCTTTACTTAATTGTACATTTTAAATAACTAAAACAGTGTAATTAGATTGTTTGTAACACAGTGGGTACATGTTTGAGGGGATGGATACCCCATTCTCCATGAAGTGATTATTTCACATTGCACGCCTGTATCAAAACCTCTGGTGTACCCGAAAAATATATGCAGCTACTATGTATTCACAAAATTTTGAAAATGTTTTTAAAAAGTATCATCACACCTAGGTCAGCCCCCACTTTTTATTTCTCAATCATATATAAACTGAGACACACCATGTAATCAACTGTCAGGAATTATTCCATGAAGGCATTAATAAAAATGACGTAGTTCGTAGGGATGATCACAACATTGAATTTCATGGCCCCTTTTTCTCCATGAACTCTCCTCTGCTAACAGAAGTCTGTTACCTGATTTCATGGCCAAAATCACCTGTCTAAGATTCATATATATTTCCATGAAATCATCTCTAATATGTGAATTGAATTATTAGAAGTAGTGGTGGAATAATCAATAAAACAATAGAAAAATTAAAAGTGCAATGATGGTAAGTGAAAGAAAACATGGACTTTGTTTAGAACTTGCTCTGAGTCTCTAGGCCAAGTGCTTTCCATGCAATTTCATTTAATCCTCACAAAATTCCTACGCTGTAAGTACTATTTGTGTGTTCATCTTCAAGATGAGAAAACTGAAATTCAGAGTATTTAAGTAACTGGCCTAATAGAATGCATTTTGTAGGTATCAGGACTAAAAATACAGACCCAAGTCTGTCTTATGTGAGGTAAATTATTTGAACTCTGCAGGTGTAAATAATAACATCTAATGTATGTAAAACAAGCAGTTCACAACATCCAGATGGAAATTTGGAATGATCTTTTAAAATCATGTCATATATGAAAAGTAATAGTTTCAAGTTAAAATAATAGCTGTATTTATGTTCTATGTTGCAACAAAGTTAATGGAAAATTATACTCATGATGAGAAATGTGAGTTACATCTTGCAGAATGATGTGTAGTTGAATGCAAATGAGCCTCACTTTGCAAAGTGCCTGTTGAAGAGCTCAGTGTCAGCAAAACTGACCTGCTCATTATTGATTGCAAAAGATCTTAATATTTCTTTTAGATAAAAATAAACTAGAGATGAAGTCAGTGCTCTGAGGTAAGTTATTTTCTGCTACTAGGGTGAGAAGTCAGATGTACTTAAAAAGCTTGCTGAGCAAGTGTACAAAGTTCATCATATTTTCACACATAGATGATGGTGATTAGTGACTAAGACTCATGCTTGGAAAGAACATTTTATTAGCAATGATTTAAAAATACTACAGTTTATTAACGCAAATGTAGTTAGATAAGTTGCCACACATTGTGTCTACAAGGTAGAACAAAATATTATTCATGTTACAAAAGAAACTTGAAATTGCTAACGGTGCCTAGCTGATGACATAGATAACAGAGAGAGGTAAAACTAGAGATATGAACTATCTTTCAGCAACATCTCCTGTAAGATAGGTTGCTACATTAGAAAAAATTATTGATGAATATTTAAGAGATTTATATACTATCAGTGGCTCTAGGCCTATCTGATTTTCTACCTCTTTCTTGTTCATAAGAAAGATATCCACTGGATAAGATAACATCAAACATGTATTTAGTTCTGAAATACCTTGATTTTAGAATTCAGTGGCTAGATCTTTAACTCCCCCATGATCATAGACTTGTTGTTAGCTACTGAATGGCTAGAAGCAATTTTGGAAAGATAACGTCACATGGTTTAGGGATCTGATACTTGAAGTGTTCAAAATTAACAGTCTACTGAACAATTATTCTGTGGCAGACTGAGTGCTAAGTACTTTACGCTGCTGACTTATCTTCACAACTCTGTAAGATCCAAGTGGTGGCTCTATTAGAGATGGAGAAATTGAGATTTACAGAAATTGCCTAAGGTCACACTCCTAGTGAGGGACATGCAATAATTCGGAGATATTTTTTAAAATTGTTGTTTATCTGACATTCAAATTTAACTGGGTATCCTATATTTTTATTTGCTAAATTGGGCAACCCTAATCTAGGTTCATCTTATTCCAAAGGCTTCAAATGTATTGTATTCTGCTGAATTTATTGTTTTTAAATTCATTTACATTTTCTCATGAGAATTTCACAATAAACCTATGAGGAAGACAGTATTTTCCATGTAGTATTCTGGATGTAAAGAGAAGTAAAACATTTTTCAAGGTCAAATGAGTATTGTTTGTGAGATGCCATTTTCCTATGTTGC
>NW_012108363.1:675834-676849 GCF_000951045.1 Mandrillus leucophaeus | reverse complement strand
TCAGGCCACCATCACTGAACATTAATACCTCATTTTAACTGCAGCAGGGCATGGTGGCTCATGCCTGTAATCCCAGCACTTCGGGAGGCCAAGGCAGGTGAATCACTTGAGGTCAGGAGTTCGAGACCAGCCTGGCAAACATGGTGAAACCTCGTCTCTACTAAAAATACAAAAATTAGCCAGGCGTGGCAGCACACACTTGTAATCCCAGCTACTCTGGAGGCTGAGGCATGAGAATTGCTTGAGCCAGGGATGTGGAAGTTGCAGTGAGAAGAGATCCTGCCATTGCACTCCAGCCTGGGCAATAGAGCAAGACCTTGTCTCAAAAAAAAATACCTTTTTATAACTGGATTTCAAACTGTTTTCTTACTCACAATCTTATTCATCTGTCTTGAGATAGAATTATTAAAAACAGTCAAACTGTAATCACAGTGATGCCCTGTATGTGATTATTCTCTGCTGGGAAGCTAAAGCAGGTTTTAAGCAAAAACAAACAAACAAGCAAAAGCTGAAACCCCAGAAATCAACTCGCAGTCTTCTTCTGCTTCTATCTGTGACAGCTGTGTGAACACTCCAAGTTGCAACTTATTTTCATACTAAAAAGTGTTCCTGGCTGGGCACGGTGGCTCACACCTGTGATCCCAGCACTTTGGGAGGCTGAGGTGGGCGGATCACGAGGTCAGGAGATTGAGACCATCCTGGCTAGCACAGTGAAACCTGACTCTAGTAAAAATACAAAAAAAAAAAAAAATTGCTGGGCGTGGTGGCGGGTGCCTGTAGTCCCAGCTACTCGAGAGGCTGAGGCAGGAGAATTGCGTGAAGCAGGGAGGCAGAGCTTGCGGTGAACCGAGATCATGCCACTCCACTACAGCCTGGGCGACAGAGCGAGACTCCTTCTCAAAAAAAAAAAAAAAAAAAATTCCTGTCCGAAAGTAGAATCGCCCAAGGGAAACTTTTAAGATGATTACCTGGAATACTATAGTGGCATTCACATTCAATTCGCTTCTGTCTCAGT
>NW_012108363.1:641963-670714 GCF_000951045.1 Mandrillus leucophaeus | reverse complement strand
ATTATAGGGTTTTGATGCTATAAAGTCCCTAGGCTTTGAATAAAATTTCAGCATTGTGCATGGCATGTGGTAAGTGTTTAATAGATGTTTATTGATGATGATTTTGTTAGTGCCATCATCATTACTGTTATTGTTATGGCAGTCATCAAGACTGTCTAAGATTTAGAATATTTTGTACACACAGATACATAGGGTTTCTCTAGAAAAAAATAGCTTCACAGATGACATATTGTCACATCTGATAAGCAACTTGAAATCATTAGCAAAACAGGAGGCAAACACAAATGTTGAATCAGAGAAGAAAATGGTCATGTTTGAAAGGCTACCAATGGGTCTCTGACTAATTTTACTGGACTATAAATGCTTTAGGAGTCACCATAGAGTAGAAGAACAAAAAATCGATTTAACTTGTAAGTACCCCTCACTCCTCTGTTCTCTACAGGGAAGAGTACAACATGAAGGAAAATTTGATTCTCAGATTTACCGTTCTCTGACTATCCACATGACCTAGGACAATTTATTTGGCTCCTCTAAACTCCGGGTTTACATCTTTCAAATGTGGATGACGTATATCATTGGGTGGTTGTGGCCGTTAAATGAGATACATGTGCAAAGTGTTTACTTAGCACATTGTCCAAATAAATGCTGGCTATTAGTATTGATAATTTTGTTTATCCATTCCTACTTAAAATATTTTGGTGCTCTTTCACAGATAACTTGAAATGTGATTTAACTGTGGTTTCCACGAAGCTGACTCACCTGGTTAAATCTGTCAAAATAATTTGTGGCTGTAGATTTAATCTAAGTTGCCTATACCCTAATATTTGGGCTCAGTTAGGCCAGGTTAATTAATTTTTTTGACAGCTGTCCCATTGGGCTGTTTAGGATTAATGGCTTAATGGCTTTGTTCTCACTTTATCATCCTTTTTCAGGAGAACTAACTCTTGCAGGAAACGCCCATGATGCTGTAATACAAAATAAAATAAATAAAATTAATCTTTGTAAATTCTTCCAAACAAAGACCTAGTATAACTAGCACTTTTTACTGCTACTCTTCCCTTTGTTTCCAGTTTATACTGGGATTTTAGTTTTAGTGTATCTCTTGGTAACAAATGTTCACAAAGCTTCAGGCCACCATCACTGAACATTAATACCTCATTTTAACTGCAGCAGGGCATGGTGGCTCATGCCTGTAATCCCAGCACTTCGGGAGGCCAAGGCAGGTGAATCACTTGAGGTCAGGAGTTCGAGACCAGCCTGGCAAACATGGTGAAACCTCGTCTCTACTAAAAATACAAAAATTAGCCAGGCGTGGCAGCACACACTTGTAATCCCAGCTACTCTGGAGGCTGAGGCATGAGAATTGCTTGAGCCAGGGATGTGGAAGTTGCAGTGAGAAGAGATCCTGCCATTGCACTCCAGCCTGGGCAATAGAGCAAGACCTTGTCTCAAAAAAAAATACCTTTTTATAACTGGATTTCAAACTGTTTTCTTACTCACAATCTTATTCATCTGTCTTGAGATAGAATTATTAAAAACAGTCAAACTGTAATCACAGTGATGCCCTGTATGTGATTATTCTCTGCTGGGAAGCTAAAGCAGGTTTTAAGCAAAAACAAACAAACAAGCAAAAGCTGAAACCCCAGAAATCAACTCGCAGTCTTCTTCTGCTTCTATCTGTGACAGCTGTGTGAACACTCCAAGTTGCAACTTATTTTCATACTAAAAAGTGTTCCTGGCTGGGCACGGTGGCTCACACCTGTGATCCCAGCACTTTGGGAGGCTGAGGTGGGCGGATCACGAGGTCAGGAGATTGAGACCATCCTGGCTAGCACAGTGAAACCTGACTCTAGTAAAAATACAAAAAAAAAAAAAAATTGCTGGGCGTGGTGGCGGGTGCCTGTAGTCCCAGCTACTCGAGAGGCTGAGGCAGGAGAATGGCGTGAAGCAGGGAGGCAGAGCTTGCGGTGAACCGAGATCATGCCACTCCACTACAGCCTGGGCGACAGAGCGAGACTCCTTCTCAAAAAAAAAAAAAAAAAAATTCCTGTCCGAAAGTAGAATCGCCCAAGGGAAACTTTTAAGATGATTACCTGGAATACTATAGTGGCATTCACATTCAATTCGCTTCTGTCTCAGTAAAAACAAAAAGATAGAGACAATCACAATGTTAGAGGTCACTGTCTCCAAAGTCTACAGGAAAAGAGAGGTAACAGCAGCCTCTAACCTACAGTTGATCTCTGCCATGTAGGAATAGAGTGCTGTATTATTCTGCCATGTTTTTACACAAGAAGAAAGAAGTATAGACTTTGTGTGAAGTTGTTGACTGTTAAATATTGGCAGCTAATTTAACTATTTGAAATCTGTTTGTTACTCAAAACTTTCAGGCAAGACCCAGTTAATGAACTATTGGATGAAGACTTGTTTGAAGTCCTGAAAGATTGCCCAAATTCATTATTATTATTATTATTATTATTATTATTTTTGAGAAGGAGTCTCGCTCTGTTGCCCAGACTGGAGTGCAGTGGCACGATCTCACTCACTGCAAGCTCCGCCTCCTGGGTTCACACCATTCTCCTGCTTCAGCCTCCTGAGTAGCTGGGACTACAGGTGCCTGCCACCATGCCCGGCTAATTTTTTGTATTTTTAGTAGAGACGGGTTTTCACCGTGTTAGCCAGGATGGTCTCCATCTCCTGACCTTGTGATCTACCCGCCTCGGCCTCCCAAAGTGCTGGGATTACAAGCGTGAGCCACCGCGCCTGACCTCATTATTTTTAAAAGATCTTAACTTGAACATAAAATAGTGCTAGAGTTAGTGAGATGCACTATCATTTTACAGGTATGATATGCAATATCTATGCAGTTTGTCACAATTTTTCCT
Source organism: Mandrillus leucophaeus (assembly GCF_000951045.1). Classification (NCBI taxonomy): domain Eukaryota; kingdom Metazoa; phylum Chordata; class Mammalia; order Primates; family Cercopithecidae; genus Mandrillus; species Mandrillus leucophaeus. The sequence continues at coordinate 667,832 of NW_012108363.1, read as the reverse complement.
GGCCTTTATTGAACATTGGCTTAATGAAGTCCACTGTAGGATACACACTGAAGGAACTGTGATATTTCTTCCTATTGAGTGAAAAGCACACTCTTTGCTAATGCCATAACAATGAGCCAAAGAGCCATGTTCCTTTAGGCTCTTCCCTTGGGATCCCTCTTTCCATTACTGGTAATATTATAATAATTATCCTCATTGGGTAGGTTCTCTCAACTTTCTATGACTCCATTTCATGTGACTCCAGACCTCCAAGTCTGACAAAGAACCATCGGTGATAACATGCCTGAGACTTCATAGTAGGTTTACATTTATTATATTTAAGGAGTTGTCTCATCCTATGAACAACGATTATCCAATAATTTAGAGATGAATACCTTTCTGCAAAGTGACAGAGAAGGAACATCCCTATCTTAGACAAACAGCATCATTTTAAGTTCACCTTGATTAAATCCAGCCCCAAAACATTAGCCACAATGTAAATGTGAAGTGATATGTGTTTTAAATAACAGATTATTAATAATATTGTTGCCATGAGAAATATTTATAACTGCAAATAACATTTTTATATGAAATCCATCACCTTAGGCCTATCGATAGAACTTCATAAAAAATAAGGCCTCGCTTTAAGGAATTCTTCCAATATTTCTAGTTGTATAACAAGCCTCCAGTAAGCACACAGCATGCACTTGCATAGTTAATACCCTTTTGGATGTGTCTTTAGTTAAGTCATGGGAGAAGAATACTAATATCTTAATAACTTGCAAACAGGAAAGATATCTAGCTCAGGATTTTGTAAACAACTTACTGATTTTTAAAGCAGAACCAAAATAAGGATAGTAAAATGGAGTAATCATTTAAAATTTAGAAAAGTAAGTTGTTTTATAGAAAAGAAACTTTAAAAGTTTTTCATACACATACATAGTGTCTGACTACATATCCCATTGCCTGTGTTTAAAATTATATATTTTATTTAAGCCCATGGGCCCATGTACTATATTATAATGTTTTGTGTATTAGGAAAATTATAATTTACCTAATACACATTATCACACATCTTCTATGGGGTGCATTATCACACATCTTCTATGGGGTAAGAACAATTATTTTAAATATGTTAAATGCAACATCTAATCTTGTTGCTAAAACAAATTTTATATTATCTTATTAATATTTAAAAATTTAAACTGTGCCTTGGATCTTTCACAAAATACAGCTATCAATATTCTTAAAAAATAAAATTAAAAGAATTACCTCTATTAAAATATTTTATTTAAATACTTTATTAATATACACTTTAACAGTTTAATGGCTCCAGTGTTATTATTACCTACATATACATTCTTAATAGTCATATATGGAAATAAACAAAAACTATCTGTCTTAGTTCATTTGGGCTGCTATAACAAAATACCATAGACAGAGTAGCTTATAAATAAAGGAAATTCATTATTTACAGTTCTGGAGGCTGGAAATTCCAAGATCAAGATGCTGAAAGATTCAGTGTCTGGTGAGGGCCCACTTCCTGACTCAAAGATACTGACTTCTCACTGTCTCATCACATGGTGGAAAAATCAAGGCAGCTTTCTGGGTTCTATTAGGGCACTAAACTATTCATGATTACTCCACCATCACAATCTAACCATCTCCCAAAGTCTCTGCCTCCTTACATTATCATCTTGGTGATTAGGTTTTCAACATATGAACTTTTGGGGAACCTAAACATTCACACCAGCGCAAAACCCAAATGAGAACACAGGCTGTTTATTTAGAGCTTTCAACAGCAAAGAAGATAGTCACCATGACTTGTGTTTAACAAAGACTCAAAGGCTGACTGGGGGAAGACGACCAAACTTTATCGTGAGGAAAAACAAGCCATCAGGTTCTTTTTCTGATTGGAGTTTAGCATGAAGCAGCAGTAGGTGGACTAACTAAAAGTTGGTCATTTATGTGAATGGCTTGGAAAGCATATTTGACTTCCCCTACTTGGTCCTGAATTGAAAGCAGAGGCAAATATATGTAAGTTGGCAGTTATTGACCCAGTCCTGGACATTTTGGACTGATTGCTACAGATGTTATAGTTTTGTTTCCCGGGTGAAAGAGTTTGTAGATCAGAGTTCTGTTTTCATCTGTGGTCTGGCCATTGTTCATTTGTATACTCAATAACTTATCCATATTATATTTAAACAATAGGGATCCTACATCTTCATGTAAACCTACTATCAGTAATAGATGAACTCCTAAGGGTGCACTCAGAGCTGATAAAATTATCTTTCTTGGTATTCCACAATATAAATCCTGATTAAATGAATAAGACAGGTGCTCAAATAGTTACTCTTAATCAAACATGATATGGTCACTGTTGTACACACATAATGCTGATCTGAATAAAAAGCACTTGTTCATTCAACAAATATTCATTGAGTACCAAAGTGTTTGTCAAATCCTCTCAAATTTAAAATACTGCTCTGACACTTCCTTTACCTTCTTGTACTAGAATCTGGCTTTCCCTTGTGGGGGTTCCCTGAAGATCTAATAATTGGGTTTTTTATACTTTAAGTTCTGGGATGCATGTGCAGAATGTTCAGGTTTGTTACATAGGTGTACATGTGCCATGGTGGTTTGCTGCACCTATCAACCAGTCATCTAGGTTTTAAGCCCCGCATGCATTAGGTACTTGTCCTAATGCTCTCCATCCCCTTACTTTCCATCCCCTGATAGGCCCCACTGTGTAATATTACCCTCCCTTTGTCAATGTGTTCTCATTGTTCAGCTCCCACTGATGAGTGAGAACATGCAGTGTTTGGTTTTCTGTTCCTGTGTTAGTTTGCTGAGAAGGATGGTTTCCAGCTACATCCATGTCCCTGCAAAGGACATGAACTCATCCTTTTCTAGTCGTGAAGTCTTTGCCCATGCCTATGTCCTGAATGGTATTGGCTAGGTTTTCTTCTTTTGTTGTTTTCCGTATTACGTTTAAACCTTTAATCCATCTTGAATTAATTGCTGTATAAGGTGTAAAGAAGGGGTCCAGTTTCAGTTTTCTTCATATGGCTAGCCAGTTTTCCCAACACCATTTATTAAATAGGGAATCCTTTCCCTATTGCTTGTTTTTGTCAGGTTTGTCAAAGATCGAATGGTTGTAGATGTGTAGTGTTATTTCTGAGACCTCTGTTCTGTTCCATTGGTCTATATATCTGTTTTGGTACTAGTACCATGCTGCTTTGGTTACTGTAGGATAAAGTCAGGTAACATGATGCCTCCAGTTTGTTCTTTTTGCTTAGGATTGTCTTGGCTACAAGGACTCCTTTTTGTTTTCATATGAAATTTAAAGTAGTTTTTACCAATTTTGTGAAGAAGTCAATGGTAGCTTGAAGGGAATAGCATTGAATCTATACATTACTTTGGGCAGTATGGCGATTTTCATGATATTGATTCTTCCTATCCATGAGCATGGAATGTTCATACCAGAATCTCTGGGACACAGCTAAAGCAGTGTCTAGAGGGAAATTTATAGCACTAAATGCCCACATCAGAAAGTGGGAAGATCTAAAATAGACACCCTAACATCACAATTAAAAGAAGTAGAGAAACGAGAGCAAACAAATTCAAAAGCTAGCAGAAGACAATAAATAACTAAGATCAGAGCAGAACTGAAGGAGATAGAGACACAAAAACCCTTCAAAAAATCAATGAATCCAGGAGCTGGTTTGAAAAGATGAATAATTGGGTTTTTTAACTGCTACATCCTAGACCTGGAGATGAGTAACTGATGACCTTGCCTCTCATTGCTGCATTCAAATCACCATTCTTGCCTTCTTCCTGATGAAACTTCCCTGCTCTTTGTGTCAGACTGCACCATTTGCTTCCAAACCTGTACCTGCCAACTACAGCCTGGCTTTTACATTCCTTCAGGATATTAGCAACTTGTTCAAATACTCTCTTGTATCTTCTATTTTTTTTATTTGTGATTTCACAATTCAAATAAACAATGCACCCATTACCTTCATTTTCTTGCTTCAAATGACTTGAGAATCGTATACGTGTTTTAATGTATGTATGTGTATCTGTCAAATGATTAAAATGTGTAGGTGAAGATGCAAACTTGTATCTTAAGCCAGACGTTCTCCTTCACAGCATCTTGGAAGCTTTTATATTTATCAGTGTCAGTCAGACATGGTGGCTCATGCCTGTAATTCCAGCACCTTGAGTGGCTGAGGCAGGCAGATCTCTTGAGCTCAGGAGTTCAAGACCAGCCTTAGGCAACATAGTGAAACCCCAACTCTAAAAAAAGGAAATGCAGAAATTAGCCAGGCATGGTGGTGCACACCTGTAGTCCCAGCTACTCAGGAAGATGAGGTGGTAGGATCACTTCAGCCCAGGAAATCGAGGCTGCAGTGAGCTGAGATCATGCTCTCACTCACTGAACTCCAGCCTGGGCAACAGAGCAAGGTCCTATCTGAAAATTGCATATGTGTGTGTGTCCAGGTATATGAGTACTGGTTCTCTAGCCCAGATCAATTAATGTCATCAGTTTTTAAAATAGGGGAAGGCAACAGTGTTCTTTAAAATAAAGGAAGAATGAATACATAAATATATGTTTTGATGAATAAATACATAGATTATTTAATTAATTAAAATAGAATTTCCTGAGGCATTATAAAAAGTTGAAAAATGGCTCCACTCTTGACTTTTCCATCATGAATAGCTTCCCCACTCTGATTTTTTTTCTTATCTGGCCCTATTAAATCTCATTTCCCTCAAATAGCCTGATATCACTAACTCTTTAACCACATAGACACTTTTGATTTGTTGACCCTTCTCCCTTGTATTCTCATTTTCCTCCCTAACCAATTTAGATTCCAAGTCCATCATTTAACTAACTCCCTTAACAAAAAAATTCTTAATTCTTGTCCCACTGTCTTTCCCTAACTTAATGATGAATTGCTCTTTCTCCTCTTGTTTATACCATCACCTCTTCCTCACTCTAGAATATCATTTCTGCAGTTGTCTACACATTCATCATTAACCTCATTCATCATTAATGTCTTCTTCACTAGATAATTTCTGTCATTAAATATTTTTGTGATAATTCTGGCATTTAACAATAATCTCTATTTCACATCCTTTTTCAGTTAGCACTGCCTTATCTACTCTTTTTATGACAAAATTTTTAAATGCTGTCTCTATTTGTTATTCTTACGTCGTTTTTTAAATTATCCCTAATCACCAAATCCATTCTTGTCAAAGTCAGTGGTGACTTCTACATGAAAAGACTCAATGGCCACTTTTCATTATTATATTATTCTGCCTATTAACTAACATTTGAAGTAGCTGATCACTCCTTTCTTCTAGAGATACTGTCACTGCATTATCTGATACCATATACTTTTTTCCTCCTACCTCACTTTGCCTCCAACTTCAGTGTCTCCTTTGCTGAATATTTTCTTCCCAAACTCTAAATGCAGAAGATCTTTCCTGGGATATCTTCTTTCAATTATCTGTCCCCATTCCTTAGGTGACCCTAGACTTTCTCCTTGTTTATATGTCATCTTTATACTTATGACTCACAATTTAGTTTCTCCAGTCTTTCCTCTGAACTTCAGGCCCTTAGATCCATCTGTCTCCTTAATTTATCCTCTTGGATGCCTCAAATTTAACATGTCCAAAACCAAACTCTTTACTTTTCTTCCCTGTTTGTTCCTCACTCTTCCTTTCCTCAATAAATAAGAACGGCACTTTTCCAGTTCTCAGAATAAAAAAATTGCATTAGTTTTTTAAAAACTTATGGCCAATTTATTATACCTTATCAAAATTACTTTAAAAGCTTTATTGAGGTATAACTGCTATGCAAAAAAACTGCCCCCATTTAATACAGTTTGATCAGTTTGGACATATTCATAAACCTCTGAAATCATCACCATAATCAATATAATAGATATTTCCATCACCTCCAAAATTTTGATTATCTCTTTTGCTTTTGTTTATGTGGTAAGAACGTTTAGCATGAGGTTTATCCTCATAAACATTTAAGCATCCAATACATCATTAACCACAGGCACTATGTTGTACAGCAGATCTTTAGAACTTCATTCATCTCATACAAATGAAAACTTGTACCCATTAAACAATAAATCCCCATGTCCCCATCCCACTGGCCCATGGAAACCACCATTCTATTTTCTACTTAATTTAAAATGATTCCTCGTGTAAGTGGAATCATGCAGTATTTGTCCCGTGTCACAGATACCTCACTTGGCATAATGTCTTCCAGGTTCTCCATGTTGTCATAAATAGTAGGATTTCCTTCATATTTAAGGCTAAGTTCTTACAAAATATGAAAACAACACAAATGGTCACCGAAAGGTAGAGAATGGATAAAGAAAATGTAGTTTTATACCCCAATCCATGAGCAAATTTTGCTGTCACTTCCTTCAGAACATACCCCAGTTCTGATCACATTTTACCTATTCCACTGCCCAAACCATGTGTTACTGGTGGAGGGTGTCCAGGTTCTTGGCATTTTGAACAAAGAATAGGACAAAACGCACAAATGAAGCAAGGAAAGAATGAAGCAACAAAGGCAGAGATTTATTGAAAACAGAAGCACATTCCACAGGGTGGGAGTGCACCTGAGCAAGTGGCTCAGAGCCCGGTTACATAATTTTCTGGGGTTTAAACATCCTATAGAGGTTTCCCATTGGTTACTTGGTGCACACCCTTTATAAATGAAGAGGATGAAGCTAAGTTACAAAGTTATTTACTTGGTGTACACCCTATGCAAATGAAGAGGATGTTTCCTGTCATAGCTGGAGTTACAAAGTTATTCACTTGGTCTTAGAAAGTTGGGGTTTTTTCCATTTGATTTAATTCCAGGAAGTCGTTAGGTTCCTGGCCCCCAGAGCCTATTCTCCTGCCTCAATGGCACCAACATCTCTGACCTGGACCATTCAGCATCCTTCTAACTAGTTCCTGTTCTACTTTTACACCCCAGTGTCATGCTGTTCTCCACGCATTAACCAGAGTGACTCTTGCCTGATATAAATAAAATCAATAATTGCTCTCTACAGAAACCTCTGATGCTATCATCTCTTTTTATAAATACAATATAAACGTTTTACATGGTCCTTGAATATCTCACTTATAATTTTGTATTGCAGTCCCTTCTCTCCAGGCTTAATGAAATTTTTCTTGTTCTTTGAACATGACAAAAACCTCAGGGATTTTGCATATGCTATTCCTTCTGTCTGGAAGGCTCATCTCCCAGATGTCTCAATGACTTCCTCCCTCACCTTACTCATACTAGTACTGAAACAGCACCTCCCAATAACACTTCCTCTGACTACCATGTTTATTTATTTATTTATTTTTATTTTTTGAGATAGGGTCTCATTCTGTTGCCCAGGCTGGAGTGAGATAGCATGATCACAGCTCACTGCAGCCTCAAACTCCTGGACTCAGGCAATCCTCCCACCTCAGCCTCGCAACCGCCCAAGTAGCTGGGACTACAGGCGAGCACTGTGACACCAGGCTAACTTTTTTTTTTTTTTTTTTTTTTTTGTAAAGATGGGATTTTGCCAAGTTGCCCAGGCTGGTTTCAAACTCCTGGTCTTAAGCAATTCTCCCGGCCTCAGACTCCCCAAGCGCTGGGATTACAGGCATGAGCCACGGTACCTGACTTCACTACTATGTTTAAAAGATCACCTTCCATCACTCTCCATCCTCCCTATGTTTCAATTCATTGTAGATTTTTGTCATTTTATTTACCCACTTACATGGTGTGTCTTTGCCGTTCCTTATGAAACCGTAAAATTGATAAAAGCAAAGGTTTTGTTTATTTTATCTATTGTAATAATTTGGAGTCTAAACCATGACTGCCACATAGTAGATATTCATAGTAGATATTCAAATAAACACAAAGATATGGATAAAGGAGCATTAACTATAAGCCAGGCTTTTGTTCTGGTCCTGCTCTCATGCAACATGTGTTGAATATCAAAGAGAAAATGAAAAACCAAAACAGAAGCCAGATAATTACAGATGGTGATAAGTGCTGTGAAAGAAATGCAGTGACTGAGTGAGACAGCCTGAAGTGGGCCAAGCAAAGCATTTCTGAGGAAGTGATATTTAATGGGAGCCTGGACGTTAAGAAGTCAACCTCTGAAAAAGCTAAAGGAAATACACTTCTCTAGAGGAAATACAAGTCCTGTATTAAAAAAAATCAAATGCTATGTAGCTGACTTAAGAAGGTAAGACTACCAAAGAGAAGCCGTATGAATAAATGCATGAGTAAACCCAAGAATAAAGTGATCTAACAGAAAGGAAAAAGATGTTACTTAAGAGTATTTGTACAATGATCTAAGCCTATGGTAAGATTTAATTTTTTGATGATCCCCAGAATTACCTTTGCCCTCAAAGCCAAAGTATAACCCTGACCTTTGCCCCAAAATAACTACTTTGTTTGTATCACGTGGGCTAAGCTATTACACAATCATTTTGTTTTGTTTTTTGGTTTTTTTTGAGACAGAGTCTTGCTCTGTCACCCAGGTTGGACTGCAGTGGTGCCATTTCGGCTCACTGCAACCTCTGCCTCCCAGGTTCAAGCGATTCTTCTGCCTCAGCCTCCCAAGTAGTTGAGACTACAGGTGTGCACCACCACACTCAGCTAATTTTTGTATTTTTAGTAGAGACGGGGTTTCACCATATTGGCCAGGTTGGTCTCGAACTCCTGACCTCGTGATCTGCCCGCCTCGGCCTCCCAAAGTGCTGGGATTGTAGGTGTGAGCCACTGCACCTGGACTACATACTCATTCTAACCAGCACCACGCTAGTTGCAATGCTTTCAGAATACAAAATATGCAGATGGATGAGGCTATCCTGACACTTATTTAAGCAACTCAAAGTGATTTTTAAGCAGTGGTACATCAGCAACAAAGACAGAGAAAAATAAAGTCTAGTTTCAGGTCTGGCAACAGCTTAAAAGGCAGCCTTGCATTCATCGCAGCAAGTCACTGCATCTTCGTTTTTGTTTTTGTTTTTTTTATCTTCAAAATAATGAGGAGGCTTTGACTAGATTATTGGTTGTCAAATTGTGCACAGTGGAACTGAGAAAGAGGTCAGGTCCCTTCGGGTAGAGCTAACCAGAACAAGTAGACTTTTGGGCATTAGCTCTCTTGTGACCAGAGAAGCACTGCATTTATTATCTGTTTTAGGAAATACTGAGATTCCATTAAGATTTAATTTTAAAGTAGATTTCTGTGCATATATTGATAGATATATGATAAAAGATTTATAGTTAAAATTTTAATGGTCGAACCTAGGTTCTTAGAATATGGTATTCACTCTAAAATTATTTCAAGTTCTCTCTGTATTTGAAATTTTTAAAACTAAAATTGAAAACATGGGTTCTCCTAAAAAAGTTACAGAATCCTTTGGAGTACTTAAAGCTTTTAATAGCTCATATATCCTATGAATCAATGAAGTTTGTAATCTAGCACTTGTACTTTAGAAACAGTTGTTTACATAATATTAATGTATCAGTGTTTAAATTGTTGAGTAATTAATGAATGTACATAATCTTATAGAGGATTACAGGCAGCTTTAAGGCAGATGTTCTTATGTTTTTCTAGGTTAACAGTTATCACAAGAACAAGTTCAAAAGAGTCACATACAAGGGGTGTGTGTGTGTGATTTTCGATAAAAGAGTAAAGAGATGGCATAAGAGTCTATCAGAATTTTGCTCCTTAGTTCAACTAAAACTGGGTTCCTGTTACACAACCAGGAAAGATTAGGAATGCGGACACCTGAAGGATGAGTACAGTGGAATATATTGGGTGAAAAGAAAAAAATAAATAAATAAATAAACTCTCAGCAAAATGAGAGGGGGGTCTCCTAGCAGGCCCCCACCTCACAGACTGATTCCAGGCCACCACACCTGAGCTGAAGAGGCCAGGCTCCTCCCCTTGCACAAGGCAGGGACTTCCCGTGGCTCTACCTTGTTCTCCCAGCATGTAGGCAGGTCGGAGATTCTCCAGGGGCCCTCTCCTTTATCTGCCTCTTGCATCTTTCTTTGATAATGTAATTTCATTTTAGTCAGTATCAAGATCCTGTTACTGTTAGGTCCTCAAAATCGTTTCCTACATTTGACTTTACAAGGTAAATTTTGCACTTGTGCAATATTCTTTCATTTCTCTTCTTTTGAAGGTGCTAAAAAATAATAATAATAATGCAAGACAGAGGAAGAGCAGTCTGAGTTAGGCAAAGTGAAACCACCATTGCAAAATTGTAACAGACAGTGAAAGAGATCTGACCTAACCACCTCCATCTTGCTTCTAACTTTCAAGCTGACCTCCTTGTTCATTCCTGGGCATAGGCTGAACTAAGTTTGGGAGGAACCCAGGAACTGACTCAGTGGCAAGGAGTGCTTTGACTCCTTACAGTTTCATCTCAGACCTCACCAATCAGCACTCCCAGCTCACCGGCTTCCCCAAACCCACCACGTTGTCTTTAAAAACTCTGATTCCTGAAAGCTCCAGGAGACTGATTTGGCTAATAAAACTCCAGTCTCTTGCAGAGCTGGCTCTGCATGCATTACTCTTTTTCTATTGCAATTCACATGTCTTGATAAATCAGGTCTGTCTAGGTAGCAGGCAAGGTGAACCCATTGATGAATACAAAAGTACTCACTAAAGAAAGCTCTGTCAGCTATTTAAGCCATCACTTCAGCAAGGTACACAACTAATAGCCATCATAATGTCCCGAACACTTTCACTTTGCAGTGATTAGCAAATCCCTCTCTCCACCAAGTGTGGTGAATAGGGACAGTTTTTTTTCTTTCCTTTTTCAAAACATTATCAGATTCTATTTAATCTCAGAATGTCAGTCTTTGAAGACTAGGAATATAATTAAGGTTATCTAGATTTGGCATTTGTTACAAACAATGTTTTACCTGTGTCCAATGGCAAAGAGATAGGGATATTAATTATTTTATGAGTATTCCTTAAAGACATCTTAGAAAAGCCAGTTACTACAATATATATCAACACAGCAAATAATTAATGAAAACCTGACATTCTAATATTCGTACTGAAAAACTAACAAAATACACAAAAGATTTTTATGTTTGTTTCACAGGCTGTAGAGCTAAGCATTCAGATACTTCAATTAATGTTAGTTGCGTTTCATGACAATGACAGCAGGAGGTTACAAGCAGTTTCATCCATGATCTGCTGACACATTAGAGAGTTTCACTCACGTCCGTGTCCGTGTGAAGAGACTACTAAACAGGCTTTGTGTGAGCCATACAGCTTTTTAATCACCTGAGTGCAGGCGGGCTGAGTCTGAAAAGAGAGTCAGCGAAGGGAGATGGGGTAGGGCTGTTTTATAAGATTTGGGTAGGTAAAGGAAAATTACAGTCAAAGGAGGGTTGTTCTCTGGCGGGCAGGAGTAGGGGGTCACAAGGAGCTTTCTGAGCCAGGATGAGCCAGGAAAAGGAATTTCACAAGGTAATGTCATCAGTTAAGGGAAGGACCGGCCATTTTCACTTCTTTTGTGGTGGAATGTCATCAGTTAAGGCAGGAACAGGCCATTTAAATTTCACTTCTTTTGTGATTCTTCAGTTACTTCAGGCCATCTGGATGTACACGTTCAGGTCACAGGGGATACGATGGCTTAACTTAGGCTCGGAGGTCTAACAGTGAGTAAATTATCCTCCTCAAATGTGTTCTGCTAAGTGAGTAAACATGCAGGGGATTTTACTTTTGTTCAAATGGAATTTTCTTCTCATACTTTAATGACTTTTAGATGGTCTATGTTCATTTTACTTGTTAATTACAGTCTTGTGCACACTGGAGCTGATGAAACTGTAATGCAGTCATATTAGGAACAAGTAGTGTATTTCCAAATGGCTTCACTAATGAGAAGGTAGTTCACCCATATAGCAAATCAGTTTCAAACAGCCAGCTAAGAAAGGTTATATGCTGATTCACTATGGTTTGGCAGACATTAACTACTGTGTTTTAATAAGGAGATAAAGAATGACTAACTGAATGCTTATTTTGCACCAGGAGCTACAGTAAATGTTTCAACTGTTGTATCTCATGGATTTACAACAATCTTTTGAAGGAGATCATTTGTTCTTAATTTCAAAGATGAGGAAACTGAAAATTGACAAGGTAACCTGTTCAAAGTCACATAGCTGGGAAGTGGCAAAGCTGAGATGTCACCCAGTGCTGTTTGATTCTAAGGCCCAAATATTTGACCACTGTGTTTGATGGTTCCTGTCAAAAAACATAACAGTTTTATGCAAACAAAATTTTGATGACCATCAAGGGTCTATGTCTATGGCTAGCCAGTTATCCCAGCACCATTTATTAAATACAGGGTGTTTTCCCATTGCTTACTTTTGTCACCTTTGTTGAAGATCAGTTGGTTATGGGTGTGCAGCTTTATTTCTGGGCTATTTGTTATGTTCCATTCTATGTTCTATGTGTCTGTTTTCGTACTAGTACCATGCTGTTTTGGTTATTGTAGCCTTGCAGTATAAAGTTGGGTAATGTGATGGCTCTGGCGTTGTTCCTTTTGTTTAGGATTGTCCTGGCTATTCAGGTTCTTTTTGGTTTCATATGAATTTTAAAATAGAGTTTTTTCTAATTCTGTGAAGAATGTCAATGGTAGTTTAAAGGGGATAGCATGGAATCTAGAAATTGCTTTCAGCAGTATGACCATTCTCATGATATTGATCCATAAGTATGGAATATTTTTCTATTTGTTTGTCTCCTCTCTGATTTCTTTGAGCAGTGGTTTGCAGTTCTTGAAGATGTTCTTCACTTCCCTTATTAGCTACATTCCTAAGCATGTTATTCTTTTTGTGGTAATTGTGAATGGGAGTTCATTTATGATTTGGCCCTCAACTTGCCTGTTGCTGGTGTATAAGAATGCTATGAAATGTTGGACATTGATTTTTTTATCCTGAGACTTTGCTGAACTTGCTTTTCAGCTTAAGAAGTTTTGGGACTGAGATGATAGGGTTTTCTAGATGTAGGATCCTATCATCTGCAAAGACAGTTTCACTTCCTCTCTTCTATCTAAATACCCCTTATTGAATACCCCTTATTTGTTTTCCTTGCCTGATTGCCCTGGCCAGAACTTCCAATACTATGTTGAATAGGTGTGGCAAGAGAGGGCATCTTTGCCTTGTGCTGGTTTTCAAGGGGAATGCTTCATCTTTTGCCCACTCAGCATGATTTTGGCTGTGGGTTTGTCATATACGGGTCTTATTTTGGGGGGTTATGTTCCTTCAATACCTAGTTTATTGAGTGTTTTTAACATGAAAAGATGTTGGATTTTATCAAAGGCCTTTTCTGCATCTATTGAGACAATCATGTGTTTTTGTCTTTAGATCAATTTATGTGATGAATCACACTTATTGATTTGCATATGTTGAACCAAACTAATATCCTGGGAATGACGACAGCTTGATCGTGGTGGATAAGCTTTTTGATGTGCTGCTGGATTCAGTTTGCCAGTATTTTTTTTTTTTTTAAGATATTTGCATCAATGTTCATCAAGGATATTGGCCTGGAGTTTTCTGTTTTGTTGTTGTTGTATCTCTGCCAGGTTTTGGTGTCAGGATAATGCTGGCCTCATGGAATGAGTTAGGGAAGAAAGAGTCCCTCTCTGTCAATTGTTTGGAATAGTTTCAATAGGAATGGTATCAGCTCTTCTCTGTAACTCTGGTGGAATTCAGCTGTGAATCCGTCTGGTCCTGGGCTATTTTGGGTTGGTAGGCTATTTATCAGTGCCTCAATTTCAGGATTTGTTATTGGTCTATTCAGGGATTTAATTTCTTCCTGGTTAAGTCTTGGTGGATGGATGTGTCCAGGAATTTATCAATTTCTTCTAAATTTTCTAGTTTATGTGTGTAGAGTTGTTTATAGTATTTTCTGATGGTTGTTCCTTTTTCTGTGGGGTCAGTGGTGATATATCCCTTATGATTTCTGATTGTGTTTATTTGAATCTTCTCTCTTTTCTTCATTAGTCTAGCTAATAATCTATTTTATTTTATTTTCCAAAAAAAAACCTCCTGGATTTCTTGATCTTTTGAAGGGTTTTTCTTGTCTCTGTCTTCTCCAGTTCAGTTCTGATCTTGGTTATTTCCTGTTTTCTGCTAGCTTTGGGGTTTGTTTGCTCTTGGTTCTCTAATTCTTTTAGTGGTGATGTTAGGTTGTTAACTTGAGATATTTCTAGCCTTTTGTTATGGGCATTTAGTGCTATAAATTTCCCTCTTAACCCTGATTTAGCTGAGTCCCAGAGATTATGGCACATTGTATCTCTTTCCTCATTCATTTCAAAGAACATCTTGATTTCTGCCTTAATTTCATTATTTACCCAAAAGTAATTCAGGAGCAGATTGTTCAATTTCCATGTAGTTATATGGTTTTGAGTGAACATCTTATACTTGAGTTCTAATTTGATTGAGCTGTGGTCTGAGAGACTGTTATGATTTCAATACTGCTACATTTGCTGAGAAGTGTTTTGCTTCTGATTACGTGATCAATTTTACAGTAAGTACTATGTGGTGATGAGAATAATGTATATTCTTTTGGTTTTGAGTGGAGACTTCTATAGATATCTATCAGGTACACTTGTCCAGAGTTGAGTTCAGGTCCTGAATATCTTTGTGAATTTTCTGTCTCGGTGAGCTAATATTGTCAATGGGGTGTTAAAGTCTCCACTATTATTATGTGGCCATCTAAGTATCTTTGTAGGTCTCTAACAACTTGTGTTTTGAATCTGGGTGTTCCTGTATTGGGTGCATATATATTTAGGATAGTTAGCTCTTCTTGTTGAATTGAACCCTTTACCATTATGTAATGCCCTCCTTTGTCTTTTTTGATCTTTGTTGCTTTAGAGATTGTTTTGTCAGAAACTAGGAGTGCAATTCTTGCTTTCTTCAGTTTTCCATTTGCTTGGTAAATTTTCCTCCATCCTTTATTTTGAGCCTATGTATGTCTTTGCATGTGTGACGGGTCTCTTTTAGACAGCATACCAATAGGTCTTGGTTCTTTATCCAACTTGCCATTCTTTTTAATTAGGATTCTATTTACATTTAATTAAATCCTATTTTATTAGGATTCTATTTACATTTAAGATTAGTAACATTATGTGTGAATTTGATCCTGTCAGCATGATGTTAGTTGGTTATTATGCAGTCTTGTTTTATGTGTTTCACAGTGTCACTTGTCTGTGTGCTTCAGTGTTTTTTGTTTGTTTGTTTGTTTGTTTTTGAGATGAAGTCTCACTCTGTTGCCCAGGCTGGAGTACAGTGGCATGATCTCTGCTCACTGTAAGCTCCACCTCCCAGGTTCACGTCATTCTCCTGCCTCAGCCTCCCGAGTAGCTGGGACTACAGGTGCTCGCCACCATGCCTGGCTAATTTTTTGTATTTTTTAGCAGAGACAGGGTTTCACCATGTTATCTGGGATGGTCTTGATCTCCTGACCTTGTGATCCACCTGTCTCAGCCTCCCAAATTACAGGGATTACAGGCATGAGCCACCATGCCTGGCCTTCAGTGTGTTTTTGTAGTGGCTGGTAACAGTTTTTCATTTCCATATTTCGTGCTCCCTTCAGGAGCTCTTGTAAGGCAGGTCTGGTGGTAACAAATTCCCTCAGCATTTTTTTGCCTGAAAAGGATCTTATTTCTCGTTTGCTTATAAAGCTTAATTTGGCTGGATATGAAATCCTGGGTTGGAAATTCTTTTCTTTAAGAATGTTGAATATTGGCCCCCTATCTCTGCTAGCTTGTTGGGTTTTCACTGAGAGATCTTCTGTTAGTCTGATGGACTTCTCTTTATAGGTGACCTTGCCTTTCTCTCTGGCTGCCCTGAACACTTTTTCTTTGATTTTGACCTTGGAGAATCTGATGATTTTATGTCTTGAAGATGGTCTTCTCATGGAGTATCTTACTGGAATTTTCTGGCATTTCCTGACTTTGAATGTTGGCCTGTCTTGCTAGGTTCAGGAAGTCATCCTGGGTGATATTCTGAAGTATGATTTCCAGGGAAAATTGAAAATATTTTTAAAAACTTCCTGGACATTTCAAAGATAATATTTTGGCAAGGAATGTATATATTCATAAAATTAAGTTTGCCAACATATGACCAGAAGAAAAAAATGGTAATAAATTAAATAAATTTCACTTTCAAATTATGTATTTATTTGGCAACAAAAGTAAAGATGTGACACCAATTAATTGACTTGCTAATGCTTATCATTTACTTACAATCTTTAAATGTTTACTGGCTTTGGAATACGATGATTTGTACTGATACTCCACAAATATTTGATATTTCATAGTATTTTACATTTTAACTATAAATAACTGATTTATACCATGGAATTAAAGTCAACTTGTGCCTCTCAAAAAACTGGCTGGGTGAAGTGGCTCATGCCTATAATCCCAGCACTTTGGGAGACCAAGGCGGTCAGATCATTTGAGGTCAGGAATTTGAGACCAGCCTGACCAACATGGTGAAACCCCAACTCTACTAAAATACAAAAATTAGCCAGGTGTGGTGGCAGGCACCTGTAATCGCAGCTACTTGGGAGGCTGAGGCAGGAGAATTGCTTGAATCCAGGAGGCAGAGGTTGCAGTGATCCATGATCACACCACTGCACTCCAGCCTGGGCAACAGAGCAAGAGTGCCTCTCAAAACAAAAAAGCAAAAAAACAAAAAAACAAAAAACAGGAAAAACCTATGCCTTGTAAAATTACATTTTGTCTCTCTTTTCCTCATATGTAACCCATCATTTTATTTAAACTTGACATAGTGATGTCACTGAATCTGCCAGTGTCCCCTTTCCTGTCTGCTAAGTAATGCCTTGATTTTATTCTAAAGTACCACCCCACCTTATGCACATATAATGTGAAAAAAGGGGTCTGAGACTAGCCCGGAGATTGGGGGTTAAGCATATCATCAGTCAGAGGTACATATTTTATTTAATTCAATATGGTCAAATGATCCAATGCAGGCCAATGTCCTCAAGCCTAGGACTTCTGTAGGGGACTGAGTTAGGGAAGACAGTCTCTTTCAAAAGGAATATTGATCAATAAATATAAAATACCACATTAATATAATTAAGGATAAAAATCATATGATCATTCCCATAGATTTAGAAAAAGCTTTCGAGAAAATTCAACATCTTTTCGTGATTGGAACTCTCAACAGCTAGGTATAGAAGGAATGTTCTTCAATACAATAAATGCTATATATAACAAGTCCACAGCTAACATCATACTCAGTGGTGAAGAGCTGAAAATTCTCCTCTAAGATCAACAATAAAACAAGTATTCCCACTCTTATCCTTTCTATTCAACATAGGTCTGAAAGTCCTCACTAAAGCATGTAGGCAAAAAGCAAAGAGAGAAAGAAAAGAGAAAGGAAGAAAAGGCATCCAAATTAAAAAGGAAGAAACAAAATTGTTTCTGTGGGCATATAACATTAGTTCATATATAGAAAATGCTAAAGATTCTACCAAAAAACTCTTATAAATAATAAGAAAATTCAGGCAAGTTGCAGGATACAAGATCAGCACACAAAAATCAGTAGTATTTACATACACTAACAACAAACTATGGATAAATAAATTAAGAAAACAATCTCATTTGCAATAGCATCAAAAAAAAACCACTTAGGAATAAATTTATCCAAGTAAGCAAAATATATGTACACTGAAAATTTAAAAAATATTGTTGAAATAAATTGAAGAAGTCATAAGTAAATGGAAAATATGTCTCATGTTTATGAATCAAAATAATCCATATTGTCAAAATATCCATTCTATCCAAAGGAATCTACAGATACCTATTAAAATTCCACTGGTATTTTTTCATAGAAATAGAAAAACAATCCAAAAATACATATGAAACTGTAAAAGCCTCCAAATAGCTAAAGCAGTCTTGAACAAGAGCAAAGCTGAAGGCATCACACACCCTGTCTTCAAATTATATTACAAAGCTATAGAAATCAAAACAGTATGGTACTGACATAAAAAAGACACATAGGTCAATAGAAAAGAATAGAAAGCCCAGAAATAAACTCACACATATACAATCAACTACTTGTTGATAAAGGCATCAAATATATTCAATGGGGAAAGATAGTCACTTCAATAAATGTTGTTGAGAAAACTGAATATCCACATGCAAAAATACAATAAAATTGGATCCTTATGTTTTATCACAGAAATCAACTTACAATGTATTAAACACCTAATACATTAAGAAGGCCTAAAACTGTAAAACACTTAGAAGAAAACAGGGGATAATCTCCATGGCATTAGTCCTGGCAATTATTTTTTAGATATGAGCCAAAAATCACAAGAAGTAAAAGCAAAAATAGACAAATGGGACTACATCAAACTAGAAAGTTACTGCACAGCAAAGAAAATAGCCAACAAAATGAAAAGGCAGCATACAGAATGAGAGAAAATATTTGCAAGCCATATATCTGATATGGAGTTAATATCCAAAATATAGAAGAAACTCATTCAACTCAATTACAAAAAAAAAAAAATAAAGCTCACAACCCAGTTAAAATACAGGCAAAGGAACTGAATAGACATATTGCCAAAGAAAACATACAAATGACCAAAAGAGACATAAAAAGATGTTCAATCATCACGGGAATTCAAATGAAGACCACAGGAAATAGTACCTCATACCTGTCAGGGTAGCTATTATCAAAAAAGGCAAATGATAACAAGCACTGGTAGGGATGTAGAGAAAAGGGAGCCCTTATATACTGTTGGTAGAAATGTAAATTGGGAAAAATTACGGAAAACAGCATGGAGGCTCCTCCAAAAAAAAAAAAGCTACCGGATGATCCAGCAGAAATCTCATTTCTAGGTGTCTATCTAAAGGAAATAAAATCACTATTTAGAGGTACATCTGCACTTCTATGTTCATTGCAGCATTATTCACAATAGTCAAAATATGGAAACAATCTAAATGTTTCTCAACAGACCAATGAATTAGAAAATTATATATTATAAGTAAATATATATATTACAATATATATTACAATGTATCCATTCATCTTTAAGAGATACTTAGATTGTATATTGTATATGTAGAAATTGTACCTATACAACATATGTGTATATACACACACAGTGGAATATTATTCAGTTTCAAAAGAGGAAATTCTGCTATTTGCAATATGGATAAACCTGGAGGGCATGATGTTAAGTGAAATAAGCCAGATATAGAAAGACAAATATTGCTTGTAGAGTCTTAAAAAGTTGAACTCACAGAAACAGAGAGTAGAAGTGTAGTTATCAAGGGTCAAGGCATGAGGGAAATGGGATGTTGGTTACAGAAAACATATTTTTAATTATAAGATGAATAAGTTCTGGAAATCTAATTTAAATATGGTGACTACAGTTAATAATAATATATTATATACTAGAAATTTGCTAAGAATATAGACATTAGGTGTTCTCATCACACATGAACAAACGCACAATGGTAACTATGTAAGGCAATGGATGTGTTAGATTGATTATGGCTATCATTTTATAACATATACATATTTCGAAACATCATGCTGTACACCATAAGTACGTATTATTTTTATTTATAAACAAATGTATGTTCACACACAAAAAATGAACGACTACTGCTAAGTGAATAGGATGTGAGTCTGGATCTGCTATTAATCCTTCTTCTACCTTAAAGGAAGGCTTGCCAGAGACTAACGTCACCCTAAAAGGAAGCAGACTCAAACAAAGGAAGGAGAAAGTCCTGAAAACATCATTTGAGCACCTGGACTCAGCTCTGTCAGAAGCTTAGACTTTCCCAGGCAGATTTTTATTTCCCGAGGCTATAAAAGTCCTGTTTTGTGTAAGCCTTGTAAGGGGGTTTCTGGCACTTGGACCAGAAAGAGTCCTGTTAGTGTAATTTGGCCCAAATGAAAAAAATATTCACCAAGGTGCAACACATATACAAAATTGAGATTGCTTATTTCTGATTTAAAATCACCTTCATATGGAAATTCGACTCTGTTTGTTGGAAGGCAGTTAAGGAAAAAAAGGGTGGCAGTTGCATAAAATAGATTCTTAGCCTTAGTCCCGCAAATCACTACACAAACCCAACATAATATAGGTAAACATATCCACTTATTCTCTCATTGGCTCCAAAAATTCTACAGATTTTTTTCATTGTGAAAATATAGCATTATTGACTGAAAAGACATAGCTTCTTCATAAGGCAAGAAGATAGTTGTCAAGGGATAAGGCAATACAACGAAGTTATGAGGCAGTAGACCTGGTCCTAAAGGCTTATCAGTTTCTTTTCCTCTGATTGTCAGTGTTCTCATCAATTAAATGGGGATAATAAAATTTTCTCTGCTACTCAGGTTTATTGATAAAGAATACAAAAGAGTGTTTATGTGTAACCAATAGGAACACATGATACACACATAAAACTGCAAATATTTGTTGTTTGCATTAATTACTAAAATATATTTCACAACAGAAAGCCAATTTTAAATCATAAACATAGACGAATTTTTACTTTCCCAACAGAAATGTCGTTTTTGAAATTAAAAAAAAAATATTTAACTTGTATAAGGCTTGCTTCCTGAGTTTACCATCCACTTGAGGAATAAAAAAGGGATAAAATTAGACACATCGACCTTCTGTATGTTGAGAACCATGGTATCTCTGAGCCTGTAGAAGCAGATGTCCCAATTCCAACTGCAAAGTTATTGACAAGGCTCTGAAATGATTCCTGCAGTAGTTGCCTAGGTTAAATGTTGCTCTCCTTAAATGCCATTGGCAGATCACCTCTCTGTTCTAGCAAGTAGGTGTAGTGTCCTTCTGTTATCCTGCTGACACAATCACTTCACAGATGGCTTTAGCAGCACTTGAACTGACACTGCAGTTGATTGCCAAATGAACCCTTAACCTTTGCCAACAGTCTGGAGATGAAAGGACAAATGTGACCTCACGGACCTTTAGAAGCTGCCTGTTGGAGGTTTTCAGAAGAAACCACAAAGAAGAATTCTTGAATGTATTATCATACTCAAACCACCATCCTTCTCACAGCTACTGCTGCGAGTCGCTGCACAAAGTGCCATGCTTATGAACTTGCATTAATTAGCAAATGTAATCAAAGTTGATTATAATTAATTACACAATTATGAACATTTCAAGTTTAATTCCACCAAAATTATTTCATAAACTATGTTTTGAATGATGTCTGGCTAAAGGAAAATAGATATGAATGTCTGTGGATTTCTGATCATGTACCCAACTACTGAAAAAGCATTAATATCCCTAATTTTGTACTCATTTTCAAAGACATGGTCTAAAATTCATGTTGACTTTAACATACGATATTGCTCAGTGACCTCTTAAATTGAGCGTGACCTATCGTGGTACATGTTGCTCTGGTTAAGCTGAAAATAAACCCTTATTTCACACACAAAAAAGCAGTCTTTACCTCCCTGACTCCGTCCTTCCTTATCTCCTTCTCTTCCTTCCCTAATGTTTATTGAGATCTTTCTATATGTCAAATATTATGCTAGTATGCAGAGGATACAACATTGAACAATACAGAAGTTGTCTTTCCTTCAAACAGACTAGAATCCAGCAGAATATAGTAAATTTGATTAATGGATAGATACACATATGGACAGATACATGACAATGCAAATATAGCAAAATGATAATTGTGGAATCTAGGTGGAGAGTAAATATAAAATATTCAATCTATAATTCTTTCAATTTATCTGTATGTTTGACAAATTTCACTACAAAATTTTAGATAAAAATTCAGCAGTAGACGTAGAAAATCTACGATGTGCAAAAATTCTGATCATGAGAGATATGCAAATTATTATGGGAGCTAATCTTTTCTAAGGAATAAAGGAAGGAGTCTGAGATTTTCAGATGGAGATCATAGTGAGCATTAAGAGAGTTACCCCAACAATTACTTTGTGAAGCCATGTGTTTGGTAGAGATGGACTCTATCTCCCAGTTGTAGGTTCTATTAATTCAACTAACCTAGGCCTAAGCCAGTCAGCATATGACAATTTCCTGTAATTGAGATTGGGTAAGAAATAAGGCATGTGACTGACTTGGGGCCAAAGCAGAAAGAGTAGGTGTTTTTCTGGGGATATAGGGAGCTTTCTTTCTTTGATAGTTTAAAAAAAAGAAAAGCTATCAGAAACCATTTCTATCTCTCTTTTTGGGTAGTGTGACATGATTTGTTTGACGACTAGGATTGGGACATTCGTTTTTTCTATTATGATAGAAACAAGCCTTAAGATGTGGCTGACAACTCAGAGGGTCCCCAGTGATGTCTTAGAGCCAGTGACAAGGCCGTATTTACCCTCAGACTTTCAAATTATGTGAGCCAATAAAGTTATTTTATTTTAAAAGTTATTTTAAATTACCATTTTCAATTATTAAAGCACAGAGTCCTGGCTGATATAGAGGAATATTTTTATTATTCATTTTGTTTTTAATATACATTGTTCCTAATTTGTCAATTTTAAGTGACTTTTTCAGTGTTTTGCCACACTTGAAATGCAGCCTCAGGTGACTGGTCAAAAGACAATATGAATAAAAATATATGATATTCTTTTATATAAATATATACTTTATATATACATATACTTTATATACACACACACACACACATGCACTTTAAGTACTAGGTACATGTGCACAACGTGGTATTCTAATCCTACCTCTACCTCACGGAACATTCTACTCCTACTTCCAGCTACCTCTAGCTGGGATACTTCGATTCTCTCTCGTTGCCTCCAAAATTGCTCAGTTGCTGTCAATTCCAGGACATCAGAGGTATCCTAATTTGATTGTCTCCCAACATTCCAAAATTCTCAATTTGTTCATATATCAAAGTCTGACAACAAACTTTTAACAGTGTTACATTCATTGAACCAAAAGTCTTTATCTTCTTATCTCAGGTAATTAAAACAAACGTCAATTTGGAAATAACTCAACCCATCTGTTACTTTCTATTTTCTATTTTTAAACCAAAACCTACTCAAATGTTTAAATTATAGAAGGATAAACAAATAAGAGCAAATATTGTCATTGTTTAAAAAATACATTCAGTGTTTGGGAAATGAAGGATTACTTTCTATGTAAATATTCAGTACCTAATATTGGCATACTTTATGACACCCACATATTCATTGAGGAAAATACTGAAGAGTTCTGACTACATTGTGGGGTCTGTGGATCAAGGAAATATATTTTGCTCTCTGCACCAATCTGTAGAAATTCTAAATTTTCCTCCATTTTTATTGGTCATTCTTACAGATTTAAAGCAAAGATCTTTTGATCTGTAAATGACGGTAATATTCTACAAAAAGGGGTATATTCAGGGTGGAAACCCAAGAGCAGGAATGAAGATCAAATATGTCTTCAATAGTCTTCAGATTGCTTTTCACAGTATTTTTCCCCTTCCTTCCAAATTCTACTTCCCACCTCTGAATATCTATACCCAAGGCACTTGGTGCTGGTATGTTGTCTTATCTATATGGCTCACTTGTTAAAAGACCAGCTTTTATTCCACATCTCAGCCACTTCTGTTCTTTTATTAGTTTTCTATTGCTACCAAAACAAATTACTACAAACAGAGTGACTTAAACCACGTAAATTTATTATATGAGAATTCTGTGGGTTAGATATCTAGGCATTCCCAGGCTCAGCTAGTTTTCTGTTTCAGGTTTCCCAAAGCCAGAATCAACATGTTACTGTGTTACTTTCTGGCATGTCTGGGAAAAATTTGTTTTCAAGGTTATTCAGGTTGTTAGCCAAATTCAGATCTTTACAATTGTATGTTTGAGGTTCTCGTTTTCTTGCTGGCTGGTAGCAGTGGGTGAAGTGGGTCATTCTCAACTTCTGGACGTTGAAATGCCCATCCTTGGCTCATAGCTTTCTTCACTCCATCTTCAAAGCCAACAGCACAGTTAGTTTTCATGCTTTGCATCTCTCTGACCTCCCTGTTAGCCTCATTTCTCCTCTTGCTTCTCTCTTCTACATCTCTCTGACACTTCCGCTTCCCACTTCTGCTTTTAAAGACTCAAGATCACACTGGGCTCACCATCACAATCTCCTTATGTTAAAGGGAGTAGATTAATATTCCAAAATGTCTTCTGCAAAGTTCTTTCACAATATCACCTGGATTAGTATTTGACTGAAAATTCAGGGGATAGTAATAAAGTTACTCCCTAGAGTTTTCCCCTTCCACATTCCTCCATCCTTCAAAAATGTAATCATCTTTCCATGTTCCATTCTGTCAACCAGGAAAAAATTTTACTTAAGATTTGTGGTCATAGGAGCTTATTAGCATCCTTCTTCCAAATGTGAGAGATATATATATATATATAGAGAGAGAGAGAGAGAGAGAGTCTTTTGTAACTATCAAAGAAAGCAAGCTCCCTAGATTCCCAGAAAACTATATATATATATAGAGAGAGAGAGAGAGCGCGAGAGAGCAAGAGAGAGAGAGAGAGAGTCTCACTCTGTTGCCTAGGCTAGAGTGCAATGAATGGCATGATCTATCTCGGCTCACTGTAGCTTCTACCTCCCAAGTTCAAGCAACTCTCCTGGCTCAGTGTCCCGAGTGAGCTGGGATTACAGGCGCATGCCACCACGCCTGGCTAATTTTTGTATATTTAGTAGAGACGAGGTTTTGCCATGTTGGCCAGGCTGTTCTCAAACTTCCAACCTCAGGTGATCCGCCCGCCTCGGCCTCCCAAAGTGCTGGGATTACATGTTTGAGCCATGGCGCCTGGCCTTAATATATATTTTTAAGATGGTTACTTTAACTAATGGGAAATGCTGATGAGGGAAAATATTTTGGAGGCTCTTTTGGAATATCCTTTAAAATAAGCTTTACATATGGTTATATTAGAGTGTAATTTGTGGGGTTTTTATGAACTCCCTACAGAAAATAAAGAATGAATTCTACACTCCCACTTTTAGAATACTGAAGCTCTTTTTTGTGTTTCTGCAATTCCTCATCTTATGACTATCTGTCTTTCACCGTTAGAGCTACAGTGCTGTGACAGAGGCATTTGACCTAGCCACAGTCTGGTAAGTGCATCAGAACCAGTCATTTAAAAAGTGAGGGTGGTAATAATGGATCGCTTTGTCTTTATAGCAAGAGTCGTGAGCCAATTTATTATCCAATTTTGAACATAGTTTCTGGCTGCTAACTTTGAGTTTTGTTTTCCAGGACCTCAACAATTAGACAAACTCCCAATATTCTTTTACCAAACTCATTGTCTGTTTAATCAGCCAAAGTCTTCTTTCGTTGTTTGCAACCAAGAACACTGAATAGTACAAACAGTATCCAACGTGCTAGTGAAGACTTTGCAGTAGGCCACAAAACTTCACAAGGAACCCGATTTACTGCAACCCCTGGCTCAGATTCTCCGAGAATGGACTACAACTTTGCTTGTCCTAATGGATTTCTGCCACTCATCCAGGGATTTTCTGAAATAATTTAACTATGCTTTTGGAAATTGCCAGTTTAATTCCTACTTTATTTTTGTTTTGATAACAAGTCACTTTTCCCCATTTACATGACTAAGTGTTCAATGAGTTATAAACAAAATAAAAATTGTCCATTTTGATATATTTGCATAAGAAATTAGTGTAATGGTTTTAAATTGCATTCCAGTGAAATAAATTCATAGTCACAGTAATTCAGAAAAAAATCTGCATATTTTTTCTCTAATGAAACATGGAGTTTTTCATTTAGAAGATTAAAATTCAACTCCTTATGCTCTTAGGCAAGCCTCAAAAGTAGTTTTGAAGAACAGCAACA
>NW_012108363.1:636463-637518 GCF_000951045.1 Mandrillus leucophaeus | reverse complement strand
CAACACTTTAGGAGGCTGAGGCAGGCAGATTGCTTGAGTCCAGGAGTTCAAGACCAGCCTAGATAACATGGTGAAACCCCCTTTCTCCAAAAAAAATTTAAAAATACCTGGGCATGGTGGCACACACCTGTGGTTCCAGCTACTCAAGAGACTGAGATGGGAGGATTGCTTGAGCCCAGGAATTTGAGATTTCAGTGACCTATGATTGTAACAGTACACTTCAGCTTGGACAATAAAGTGAGACTCCATCTCTAAAAAAAGGTTCTTAAACCATGACATCTTGGTGAATCATGATTCTTCCCCAATATCTTCAAAGGAAACTTTCACCAGAAACACTATTTACTTTGTGCCAATTTTAAATTCATAGAATACAGATAGTACACTAGGGAAATTATAGTTAACAATAATTTGTTTATTTCAAAATAGCTTGAAAAGAAGAATTTTAATGTTTCCAACACAAAGAAAAGGTAACTGTTTAAGTTGACAGATGTCCCAATTACTCTGATTTGATCATTACACATTGTATACAGGTATCAAAATGTTACATATACCCCCAAATATGTATGACCATTATATATCAATAAAAACATGTATACTTTTATAGAATACATATTCTGGAACTTTCTTTGTAAGCTGTGACTAGCTCTAGCAAACCTTTATTAGCCAGTCATTACAGATAACCGTATTGCTACACTAGGTTTGTTTAATCTTACCTGATTCAAATGCTATAAATTTAAAAAGCATTTTTTGAGCACTAGAGTGTATTTGTATAAAACAGAGAGAGAGAGAGAGATTTTGTGTGTATGTGTGTGTGTGTGCGTGCGCGCGTGTGCGCGTGCAGGCGCACTCCTGAGGCATTCAACGTCTTTCCTCCTTGGAAGGCAATTCTTCATTGAAAATATACAATTCTTCATATCCCTCTATAGAAGCTAGACAGACAAGAGCTATAGAATCCTATTCTGTCCATTTAATTAACAGCCATACGGATATACATGCACCAATCACAAGGTCCAAATCTACTCTTTTTTACTTGATTTTTTTTTTTTTTTTTTTTT
>NW_012108363.1:633305-636268 GCF_000951045.1 Mandrillus leucophaeus | reverse complement strand
CTGGGATTACAGGTGTGAGCCACCGCGCCTGGCTAATTTTTATATTTTTAGTAGAGATGGGGGTTTCACCATCTTGGCCAGGCTGGCCTTGAACTCCTGACCTTGTGATTTGCCCGCCTTGGCCTCCCAAGCTGCTAGGATTACAGGCGTGAGCCACCATGCCTGGCCTGTTGTATTCTTAAATATGGTACTGAGCTCCCTGATTGCAAGCCTCAATCAAGCTTTTCCTCTACCTCTCCTGCCCTCCTTCTACCTTACGAGTCTGATTCTCCAGCCTTTAGTCTACTCTGTGAATTCCTAAAACTTTTTATTAAATTCATTTTTTTCCTCAGGGTATCGAGAGATTGTTTCAGTTGCTTTCAATGAGGAAACTAAACACTCAAGAGTGATGTACTATAAGTTTTAAAGAATGATATTGACTACTTATAACAATGCCAGATATTTGGGGAAAGTAATCTTATGTATGAAGGAACAGCATGAAAATGCATATTGTTGTTAGGTTTACAAACATTAACTGATTATCTGAATCACCCCTCTCTTTCCATCTCCTCTTTTAATAGCATTAGAAATATTCTATGCAAATAGTCCAACATTCTCTTTGCCAAGCAAGGTTATCCAATTTTTTCGCAAATAAAAAACCATCAGGTTTAAAGCTTGGATTTAGCAAATATGTACTCTTTCAAAAAGACTGAATGAAAAACTAAACAGAAATACATGTAACATCAACTTTGACTGCCATGATGATCATATACAAAATTGTAGAAAACTGATTATGCTTGCTTCCCCAATCTCCTGCAATTGAGCTTATGCACTTTCACTGTTTAAATTTTATTTGACATAAGTGAGAAGCTAAGTAAGTAAAAGCACTTTTTAAAAGATCTGCAACCAGGATCATTGTATTAGAGTTGCAGACAACAAACTCAGCTCATGAGCTTGCCTTCAGATTTAATTCTAGATGTCCTTTCTCTCTTGCACATGTGAATAAACAGAAAAAAAGATTTCCGTTAGCTCAATCTCTGGTTTAAGCAGAAATGCAATCATCATGGTTCCTAAGTGTTGTGTGTACACTTTCTAACTCAATTTTCTCAGCATTATTTAGACACGCTCACTGCTTAAACCTGATAGAAAGCCTTCCCACCCATACCAATTAACCTAACCCTGCAATTTTGTGTTACCCAGTCGTCCTTGAATCCTCCCTTGTTCTCCTCTGTGCTGCTTATTTGAATTGGTTTGAATCCTTGCCCAGAAAGTGTTTGTAATCTAAAATTTGTCTTAATCTTTTTGGTACAATTTTTCCTGCTTTTTAATTTCCTGAGAAACCCAAGTGAATTTCCAAACTTTTCTGCAGATTGCATGGAACACTACTTTTTAAGCGCAATTTTCTTTCAGCGTTTTGCCCACAGGAACTGGCATGTTAAAAACAGCAGTCATTGGCCAAACCACAATAAAGAGCTTCTCTCCCTTCCATTCTCATGGGCTTTCTAGGTGTTTCTCTCAGCAAGATCCATGAGGGAAAGAAAAGGCAAAAATATTTCTCATCTGTCAAGTTAACACTCTCTGAAAGTTAGGCATTGGAAAATATAAAATCAGTTGAGAGCTATGAAGTGAACTGTGCAGTTGGAGTTACAAATTCTATGAATATTTGAGATTGGGTTTATATGAATGAATGAAGCTTAGAAAAATTTATAAAATGGCTCAAATATAAAATTAATTACTAACCCATATTACTTAGGATCATAAAAGCAAGTGATAGTCATTAGAAGTGATGAGTACATTCTTTGCAAAGGTTTCATTTAAAACGTGGTACTCTTTAGGTCATCACCTTTAGCCCTTCTATAAGTAACCTTGAAATTACAGAATGGGTTCATGGATTTAACTGGATTGTTTGGAATGCACGAATTTATGTATTTGTCTTCCAATAAGGACAAGGAGGTAGGTATCCACACTCCTTCAGTTTCAGAAAGGAAGTGACTGAGACTTAGAATTGTGACGTGTCCAGAGCTGCATAGCTAGTAGCTGGTAGACGCAGTATTTGAACACAGGTCTATGTGGCTACAGAGTTTAAGCTCTTAAACACTTCTCATCTCCATGGAGAGTTACAAATGTTTATGTCATAAATATAAATCTTACGCATCAAGACTTCTTTGAGATGAAAGTTCTGCCTGGCAGGAACAACTGTACTTGCACTGTTTATCCTTGGCAATGGGAAGGGAAGTCATTCCCATGTAGGCCAGAAATGTTTCCATCTGTGCAATAATAATTTGCCTTTCTCTTAAAAAAATGGAGAGGAGTTGACATTTTGCAAAGGACATGACATGAATACAAACCAACATAGAGCTTTTGCTTAACCTGAAATTATAATAATCTGTATGTACAAAAGTTCCAACCATGAGACCAAACCTACTTATAAGCAGTGATCTGGTGATTCAGTCCTTTTGTAGAATTATATGATGGACCAGGATAGAATAGATTCTAGATATATCGGAGACTGGGGTGGTTTGAATGACTTATTTTTAATGCATGTGTGTGAATGTGTGTGGGTGTTTGTATGTAATCCACATAGATAAAAAGGACAATATTCAATACTATCTAGTTTCAAATAATTATTTTAAGAATTACCAAATGATACATGTGTTCAGGGTATAGGGTGTTTTTAATCTCTTATTCAAATAAACCCAGGTATCTTAGAATTCATGTGTAAGTTGAGTTTTCTTTAATAGGTTGACTATCTTCCTCCTTTAAAAGCATGTGATCAAAATTGCATACTCTGAAATTGTCTTTCTTATATTCTATTTACTGCTGAGATGCTTGCTGCATCAAAATCTATCTGAAAAAGCTGGAATAAATAGCTAACCACATTACAGAATACATCAGTAAACTATGATAGGCCTAGAACTATGTATATTGTATTACTATGTCTTCTCAGTTTTCAAGCTAAAGACAATTTATAAAATAACTGTTTT
>NW_012108363.1:622723-632540 GCF_000951045.1 Mandrillus leucophaeus | reverse complement strand
CAGTGTTTAAACCATGTGAAAATACAGACTCTGGATGAATAATAATTTTAATATAAAACATTAAAAGCGTAGTTGGACAAGACAATCTTCTGGTTTGAAACAGTCAGAGATGTTGAGTCACCCTTTGCTGAATGTTGAGGGTTACTATCTACCATTTTAAAATAAAAAATGTTCTTCCAGTTACCACTAAAGTGATACTTTCCCATGGTAGAGCTGGAGAGGAGGTTGGTTAGTAGGAATGAAAGGTAAAGTTGTTTGCAACTTTCTAAGGCAACACCTTTCAAATTTTAGAGTATATAAGAACCACCTGTGAACTTGTGAAAATGCAGATTCTCTGCTATACCCTCAAAGGTTATGATTGAGAGATTTGGGATGGAGACCTGAGTATCTGCATTGTGAAAAAGATTCCCAAGTGAGGCTGATGTTGATGTAAAGACCAGAGTCTCACACTTACTGGAAGTAGAATTTCAACCATTCAATTGACATCATATACAAAAATTAGCTCAAAATGTAATCAAAGTCCTAAGTGTTCAGAGTTATAACAAAACTATAGAATCTGAGAAGCAATAAAAATAACTATAAAACCTTAAAAGAAAATCTTCATGATCCTGAATTATGCAATTTTTTAAAATATCTGACACAAAACACAAGCATCATTGTCAACAAAAACAAATGACCAGGCATCATCAAAATTGAAAACTTTTTTTTTTCCCTTAAGATAGAGTTTTGCTCTTGTTGGCCAGGCTGGGGTGCAATGGCACACTCTCAGCTCACTGCAACCTCTGCCTCTCGAGTTCAAGCGATTCTCCTGCCTCAGCCTCCCAAGTAGCTGGGACTACAGGAAACCACCACCAAGGCTGGCTAATTTTGTGTTTTTATTAGTGACGGGGTTTCACCATGTAGGTCAGGTTGGTCTTGAACTTCTGACCCCAGGTGAGCTATTGGCCTTGGCCTCCCAAAGTGCTGAGATTACAGGCGTGAGCCACCATGCCTGGCTGGAACCTTTTTTAATTTTGCTTCAAATGACACCAGTAAGAAGGTAAAAAGAATTCAACGTAGTAGAAATTTTGTGTAAATAATGTAAGTGATGAGGGACTTACACCAAGAATAGATAAAGAACTCTTACGAGAATATAATAAAAAGATAAATAGCTCAATTTTAAAATGGCAAAGAATTTGATAGACAGTCATCCAAAGCCGGGTTGTACAGAGGCAGCCGCAGCAACACACAGAGCCGTCTGTTAGGTCGCTGGCGGGATAGAAGACCGAAAGGCCTGCTCCAGAGGGAGGATGAACACTTTAGAGGAAGAGAACTTCTTACTGTCTTTCTCCTCCATCTCTGGTGAACAATTTTATGCTGTAGCTGGATACTATATTATGCTGGATAACGAGTTGCAGTTATTACAGAGAAATTTCTTGGACAAATACTGTCAGGAACTTGAAGACACATTAAAGAATAAACTCACCTACATGCCTACTTTTAGTGAATATATTTCTTTGGTAGAAAAGTATATTAAAGACCAGCTGCTGGGGCAGATTTACGACATTACAGCACGATAAAGAGGAAGTTGTTGGTGACATATTTGACACACTGTTCACATTTACAGGTTTGATAGCATTTAAAGAACGATTTCTGGACTACAAAGAAGAAAATCAAGGCTGAGATTGGACTTAAGCAGTGGTTTAGTGGTGACTTCATTGTGTAAATCATCTTCTATGTTAGCTTCCCAGAAAGATCTGAAGCACTAGGTCTTACCTCCAGCCAATGAATGAGATCATTCCAGATGTCACCAGCCCAAAAGGCCAATAGGCTCAGCTAATAATGACATAAGAATATATTTTGGAAAGACTTACTGTGTTCTGCAACTATTCCCTCATGTTATGTATTGATGGGTCAAAACCAAAATGACCTCACCCTCCGGGACATATTTCTCCTGAAACACCTTCTATGTATTCATTAACCTTAGTACACCTCCTGAAGTGTTTAGTAACCCTAATACTCCTCTCCTCCCCAAGTAAAAACATCTCTCAGATGCTTCTAGTCAGACCCCTGTGAAGAAAGCCCATGTCAAGCATTTCACCTGGAGGGCCCCTGGCTCAGCATACATGTTGGTGTGTTAACAGCATGGACTAACCCATTATCAGGAGCCCTCTTTGTCCCAGCAGCTTTGCATGAATCTTTTTGCATACTCACAGCTCTTTTGTACATGGTTCAGAATTTCAGTCCTTCAGTCTCAATGGGATTTTTTATATTTATCTAGCGTGTTACTCAAGCCAGCTGCCTGTCTTGATATTTCGGAATCTTCTATGATGACAGCTTGTCTTGGCTTTAGGAATCAGCTGATGAAAGAGATGACCTTTTCCTAAAAACTACATGTGAAAGTCAACTACTAGTCTTAACATTTGCAGTCATAGTGTCACTATGTCTTCTTCTGGTCCTGATGTAGTAACACTGTTTTGAGAAGTGTCTCTTAAGCATTATTTAAAAATATATATAGATAGATGAATACTCAAGCTTACCTAGTGGCTATCGTCTTGGAATGTTCATGATTATTCAAGGATCAAAGTATTATATGCTGTGTGCTTTTTAGCCTTTAGTGCTATGAAGGAAAAAATGCTTCCTACATTGTCCTTTGCTCCTATTTTACTGGACACCAATGAATGTATGTTATGTGTTGGAGACAGACTAAAAGGTATCCTGTTCTTATAGCATGATAAATGTGTCTGTGCATATTTGCAGAAAATCCTTTCTGTATAAACCAGTTTGTTAGGTTCGCTGTTGGGGTAGGTACAGACTCTGTAATTTCTTCTTCCTATAAAAATCTCTTCTACCACGATAGGGTTCCACTGATTGAGCTCAATATGAGCAGAAGGTAGTAAATAGCTTTACTGGTCATCTGTCTGCTTTGGTTTACTACAATGTTTGGTAGAATATTACTTACAAGAAAACATATATGTCACATATCTAGAAAAAAAAAGTAGTAACTTAATTCCCAATCCTTTGAGTTTCTAAAAGTAAAAACAAGGATCTGTACTGACTTTTCACATCAATGAGCTATAAGCTATGTGTTTTTGTGTACTGATGTGTTGATTAAATACTTTTGCACCATGAAGGACAAAAAAGATAAGCAACTGACCAATAAGCACATGAAAAGATTCTCAACTTTATTAGCCACCAAGGAAATTAAAATGAAAACCATAATGAGATACCACTTTACACACACTAGGTTGGTTATAATCAAAACAAAGGACAAATAGCAAGTGTTGGTAAGGATATGAAACCACCATAATTGTTGGTGAGAATGTAAAATGGTTCAATTCCTTTGAAAAACAGTCTGGCAGTTTCTCAAAATGTTAAACATTGATGCAGTAATTTCACTCACAGGTATAGGTGAAAGCATATGTCTACACACACACACACACACACATACACACACACATACACAAAACCTTATGCACAAATGTTCACAGCAGCATTATTTATAATAGCTAAACAAATGGGAATAATCCAAATGCCCATCAATTGATGAGTGTATGAATAAAATGTGTTATATCCATAAAATGGAACAGTATTTGGCAATAAAAAGGAATAAAGTACTGATGCATGCTTCAACACAAATTAACTTTGAAAACATGCTAATTAAAAGGATTAGGTTATGAAGAAACTACATATTTTATAATTTCATTCTATGGAATGTCCAGAATAAACAAATTAAAGAGACAGTAAGTAGATTAGTGGGGTGGAGATAGGAGGATTTTGGCGGGGTAATGGCTAGGGGATACATGATTTCTTTCTGGAGTAATAAAAATATTCTAAAATCAATTTTGTTCATGGACACACAACTCTCAGAATATACTAGAAACCATTAAAGCATACACTTTAAATGGGTGAATTGTATGCTATGGGAATTATATCTCAATAAAGGTGTTTTTGTAAAGACACTCAAAAGCATTTATTGAGCAGCTACTGCATATTGATCACTTGGTTGTTTCCCTCTTTGTGACTTTCAGAGTTTCCGATTAAATAGCAATTCTTCTGGAAATTTTTTCTAACCACCTTTCCCATTGACCAGATTTGATACTTTGACTAAATACTTTCAACACATCCTATACTTCCCCTTCAAAGCATGTCTCAGACTTTAATGTGATTGATTATTCCATGTTCGGTCACCTTTCTCAGATTCTAAGTTTTAGTAACCATGAATGTCTTGTCTTCTATTATCCCCATAACTTACTACAGTACTTGGTAGAGGTGATACTTAATAACTTATTCTTGAATTAATTAATGAAGGACACATGTTCTTATGGGATTACAAACCTCCTTCCTTCTAATTTCATAACACTCCTGTAGCATGAGGTGAAGAGAAAGTCAAGGACTTCCTCTGCTATCCACAAGCATGACCAAGGGGGAAGACAAAGTGACTTTCATTGCTACAAAAGACTACAGTGAATATTTTTAAAAGGAGCATCAATCAGATTGCAATAAGAAGACATTAAAATCCAGATTATATTTTTTAAGCTGTGCAACCCTGGGCAAGTTCCTTTACCCAGGAGCTTCTGCATATCAGTGAAATGCTGAAAATTATACCCACTTCTACTTTCCTCCTCTGGGTGGTTTGGAAGAACAAATAAGATAACCTGAATGTTAACCCCTTGTAAAAGTGTGAAACTGTACAATTATAAGTTGCTGATGGCGTGGCATATTAGTAAAGAAGTAAAGCTATAATAATTAAGGAAAAACCTGTGTTTACATCAGAGCCCTTTAGCAGATATTCTAAAGTGTCTACACAGCAGCCAGCCTTTCTTCCTTGCTAACAATCCAATTTTGTTCGAGCAGTCATGTGCCCAGCTCTGAGGAATGAATTATGACTAGTCTAAGCAAATCATTAAAAGGATATTTCCTTTACCTGCAATTGGTCTTAGAATGAACAAGTGGTTCAGTTCTTGCCAATAAAAATTACCCTAAATTCATTGTATGCGCCAGAGAAAGATTTTCCTCCTTGAAAAGAGGCATACCAAGAAAACCTTTTTATATTCACCATTTTGCTTCCTGTGTAAGACACTTACCTATAAAGACCTGAGACAGAACAATGCTGCCACCATCCTCTAGCCATGAAGGAAGGGACAAGAGAACCAGAGATGCTACACCAACAACTGCTACTGAGTCAACCTTGGACCCATGTACCCCCAGACTTCTTGTCATCAAAGGTGAATGACTGCCTTTGATACTGAAGCCACTGTTGATAGGGTTTTGTAATAGTGGTTGTTGAAAGCATTCTAACTCATACTCAGCTCTTTGGGGAATGCAATGACATGGTGAACTGGGGAAGACTAGGAATCTATCAAAATGCCTTTTTTTTTTTTTTTTTGAGACTGAGTCTGCTGTGTTGCCCAGGCTGGAGTGTAGTGGCGCGATCTCGGCTCACTGCAAGCTCCACCTCCCGGGTTCACGCCATTCTCCTGCCTCAGCCTCCCGTGTGTAGCTGGGACTACAGGCACCCGCCACCACGCCCAGATAATTTTTGTATTTTTAGTAGAGACGGGGTTTCACCGTGTTAGCCAGGGTGGTCTCGATCTCCTGACCTCGTGATCCACCCGTCTCGGCCTCCCAAAGTGCTGGGATTACAGGTGTGAGCCACCGCGCCCGGCCAAAATGCCTTTTTATGCTGTGTAAAGCAGCAGCAGTTTAATGCCCCCTTGCGTTCTGCCACTTTAGAGCAGTAACTATAGGCAATTAAATTTCTGAAAATTGGAAAACTTGCTCCTTCATTTAGGCAGATTAATTGAAATGATAAAAGGTATTTTAAAATGTTCATGTCTAAGTACTTGTCACACTCCTTTGATCAAAGGAGAGAAGAAAAAGCACGGGAGAAAAGGGTGGGTTTTGCAAACCTGCGGGATTTGCTGATCTCCATTGTATTAATAGATTCCTATAGGTTCAAGACACTGCTTTCCGCAAGGTACAATATATAGTTGAAGGCTAATTATGCAATTGTCTGTGTGGCTTTTGTAGCCTTGCTCTCCCAGCCAACATCTGTTTCTTTTATTAGAGTAACCATGTTAATGCAGCTGTGAGGCACAGAAATACAGAAGCAGGGACAATACACATCCATAATAATTTCTGACAATTCTTTCATTATTTTATCAAATAAAGTTGGTTGTTTCTACTGGGTTGAGTTTCTTTTGGAGGTAATTTTATTGAAAATAAACAAGGGCTAACTCTCCACCCAGACAACAAGTGGCTTACTTAATGGAGGGTTAGCGCTTGTGTATTTTCTTAATACTCAATCTTAATACTTCTTAATACTGCCTGAAAAGAACAACTATTGACACATCTTTTTCAATGAATTTTTTTCTTCTCTTCAGAGATAAACCCAAGGCAGTCTCAGCTTTGGCAAATATGGATAATGCTGAATGATTCTAAGGTACACTAACGAGAGTCATTTTTTTTTTCTAAAAAGGCTGACTCCAAGCTTATTGTTAGAATAACCATTTGCTGTATTCGTATTTGTGTCCCCAGTGCTGGGAAAAGTGCCTGGCACCCAGTAGTGGTGCTAATTTTTTGTGGAATGAATGAGGGAATGAACAAATCAGTAATTCTCCAAATTTTACTGCTATAATTCTTTTTTATTTCCTTTTCTAGATCATTGTATTAGTCCATTCTCACATTGCTATAAAGAAATACCTGAGAATGGGTAATTAATAAAGAAAAGGGGTTTAACTAGCTCATGGTTCTGCAGGCTGTACAGGAAGCACGATGCTGGGATCTGCTCAGATTCTGGAGAGGCCTCAGGAAATTTGCAATCATGGTGGAAGGCAAAGGGGAGAGCAGGCACATCCATGGTCAGAGCATGAGCATAAGAGCGAGGAGGGAGGTGCTACACACTTAATGACTAGATCTTGAGAGAACTCACTCACTACCACGAGGACACCACCAAGAGGGACTGTGCTAAACCATTCATGAGAAATCTTCCCTCATGATCCCATCTCCTCCCCGCAGGCCCAATCTCCAGTGTTGGAGACTGCATTTTAATATGAGATTTGGGCATGGACACACATCCAAACCATATTAATCATGGACCCTGTGCTTTTGTAAAAGATCTCTCAAACCATATGTATTAAGAATTTTTGAACCATGAAGACACATGTGACTGCATAATTACCACAGATCAGCAAGAGTTAGAGTGAAGAATTGTTGGATTTCAGTTTAATTTGGTATGCAGATATAAACTGAGAGTAGGTAACACGCGGTCTCCATTAGGCATTTGAAACATTGAAAATAACTCACAGATCCCCTGCTTATTGAAGAGAGCATATGAAGAGAATCTAGATTCAGGGCCACTGGTGGGCCATGTGGGCTGTCCTAGAGAATATACCTTGACCCAAAAAAAAAAAAAAAAAGACCCTCTTGCATTTGGTAAGCTTATACTCTTTATCCAAGCCCACATCTCCAAGTAAGACCACCAGGAAGTAATAGAAGGGGCTGTCATGATAGCCAGAACAGCTTAGTCAGCCCCGAGTTGGAAAATGTTCTAAGATTATCTTTGCATCTCACCCTCCTCTGTGAGAGTAAAGAAAATGACCTAAATCACCTCACATGCGACCTCCTAGATCAACCATATTGCCATTTTACTTGACATTGCCCTTCATACAAACATTGTTCATTCCCTCTTTCTAATTTTCTAGGTCATGATAACCTTAAGAATATGCTTCTAAACTCTCTTCTGCTCACTAAAATGCCATTCTTTCTTATATCGATGTATACAATCAATTCATTATGACATAATCTTTGCCTTCCCTAAATTCCTGAATGACGTGTCATCTTCCCCACATTATTTGACCATGTATGGTCTGTCCCAGATTATTTCACTATGCACAGCCTATCCCATATTATGGCAGCATATATAGCCCACACTGTATTAACTTCATCATGATCACTATTATTTTTAACAATAGATACCCATTATTCTTTACATATTATGTGCTAGGTGCTATATTAGGTGCTTCATAAATATATATTAGGGTTACATCTCAGGGTATATCCTGAGAACAGTCTTTCTCCTCTTCTAGCCTAGGCCAAAGTAGAAACAAAGACTCAAAGAAGATTTTGGCCTAAGTATACATCCTTGATCAAAAAGTGACTGTATCTCCCCTTGAGTCTTAGACAAAGATTATCACTAGGCTTCCCTTTGATTTTTTTTTCTCAATTATGGACCCTGTGCATTTATAAAAACAGGGTTTGGGAAAGGGCCAGGAGTAGACAAAGGGGAAAAGAGCGGAGGGTTCTAATTAACTATAGAATAAAGAAGTTTTCATTATTGAGGACCATGGAGAGGCGAGTGGAAAGGGACACTCTTCTAATTGTTCTAGGGAATGGTTGACCCTTCATTTAAGGAAAACCCACTATCTCAACAATCTTGGTCACTTGTAAGTCCCTGAACTAAGGGTGTCCACATTTGTAATTGTTATGTAGTTCTTCCTGCGTGCTCTGAATTAAGAGACCTTGATCCATATTCTATTTAGAAAGATTTCATAAAAACCTATTTTCAGGTTTATATATCTCATAAGTTTACCTCAATTATAAACCCCTAAAGAACCAGAATAGTATAAATTCAATTATAAACCTCTAAAAAACTAGAATAGTATTAAATTCATCCTCAGGATACAATAATTATCCTACTTGTTAACCAGAGAAATTTAGAAATGACTTTATTATTTTACTTCTCTCTCTAAGATAGAAAGTACTAGTTAAGAAAGTTTTTCAGGTTTATCTACTGTATAATTTGTGATATCATTGATCACGAAGGAATTGATTATTTTTGCCACCTAATTAGTGAAACAAACCTCCACTTAGCACCTTGTGCTGAAAACATGTCAGCACTTCATTACACAGATATTGGAAACTGCAATCTAGTTTCTATGGTGACAACAAGCTCCCATAGGGAGTTTAGTGTTCAGCTGACATACCCTGATCAGACAGAATACGATTAAAGGAAAGAATCTAACTTAAAGCACTTTTGTGTTCAAAACACTGCAAAATTATGTCTTTGAAACAGCCAATTTCAAATAAAATCATTGCACAAGTCTCCATAGAAATAAAGAAGTTTCTTGTTTTTTGGTATCTCATTATCCTATGACCTGCATTTTTTACTTTGAAGATAAAAATTATGATCACAGAAACACTCAGAACATAATCCCCATTGTTTCAATATTTTATCGATTCCAATAATGCATAAATGATGTTAGAAGTCACACACTTAAGCCAAGGCAACGAAGACAAAAGATGTATGGCCTTAATACAAAAAGTAAATCAGAAACAAAGACTGCTTTATGCTAATATGATTCTGTGACAGCAATTGACAGAGAAGCATGTTAAAAAGACAAGTCATTAAAAGTTATAGCTTTGTTTGGTTAAATGCCATGTTTTTTCCTGTCTAGTCTGTATGCGCTACTGCCACATTCATTTGCGATGCTTGATTTGTACAGTTTGACCTATATATAATCGACCTCTTAGGCCAATACTAAAATGTAGAAAATATTCCAGTCAGCAAACAATTATTGAGCTTTCACTCATCCAAAATAAATATACCACTTTATGATTTATTATACTTTAATCCCCCTTTTTAAAATGTAGTTGATTTCAAAATAGTCAATGTCTTATTTGCATAAACCAACTCAACACCTAAACAAGGCATAACTCTGTTTAGGCTAAGATAACCAGCTTCTGTCAAGACTAAGGTGCCATTCGTGACAGAGCAGGCAGGAACCAAAAGACTGAGAGAAGTGTAGTGTGAGATATGGCTTGTGATTGACAGGTG
>NW_012108363.1:617962-621253 GCF_000951045.1 Mandrillus leucophaeus | reverse complement strand
GTGGAGGTGGAGGTTGCAGTGAGCCAGATCATGCCACTGCAGTCCTGCCTGGATAACAGAGTGAGACTCCATCTCAAAAATAAAAATAAATAAATGTTATTGTTAGACATGTACTGAGTCAATTCCTACTTGTCACTGAGGAAGATAGCTGTGTATCTTTTGATTTATGCAAGTATACTTAAATATCAGTCTACAAAAAAATAAGAAAAGATAATTTTTTGTTTCTTAATTAAGCCATTTATTTTAAGATAATTTTAGATTAACATTTAGTTTTAATAAATAATGTAGGTAGCTCTTGTGCAGCCTTTAACCAGTTTTTCTCAATGGTAATATTCTATAATACTGTAGTACAGTATCCCAACTAGGGTATTGACATTGATACCATCAAGTTCCAGAACATTCCCATCACCAAGAGGATCCCTTGGTGTTGCCTCTTTATAAACATAACCACATGATACACAGGCCTATGATCAGGCTGTTGCATGTATTAATAGTTTGTTCCTTTTTATAACATGGTATGGATGTATCATGGTTTATTTAATCATTCATTCACTGAAGGACACCTGGGATGTTTCCAATTTTTGATGATTACAAATCAACCTTATATAAACATTCGTTTACAAGCTATTATGTAAACATCAGTTTTCATTTCTCTGGGACGAATGCCTAGAAATGTAATTAATAAGTCATATGGTAGTTGCATGTGTAGTTATTTAAGAAACTGACAAACCATTTTGCAAAATAGATGTTCCCTTTAATATTTCCACAAGTGATGTATCAATGATCCAGTTTCTTGACATCCTCACCAGCATTTAGTGTTGTTATGTTTAGGTATACCATTAGGTATTTGCATTAGGGTTTAATTTGTGTTTCCCTAACAGCAAATGACATTGATGATGTTTTTTGAGTGCTTATTTGCCATCTGTACATTCTCTTTTGCCTTTTGCTCATTTTTCTAATCGGAACATTTTGTTTTGTTTTTTTCATTGCTGACCTTTGAGGGATCTTTATATACTGTAGTTCTAGTTCTTTGTCGGGGGTATGGTTAGCAAACGTTTTTTTTCCCCCAGGCTGTAACTTGTCTTTTCCTCTTCTTAGTAGAACTTTTCACAGAGCAAAGTTTTTAATTTTGAAGTCTACTTTGTTAGTTTTTCATTGTATGTATTATGCTTTCAATGTCAGATCTAAGAATACTTTGCTTTTCCCTAGATCCTGAATATTTTCTCCTATGATTTTTTTCTAAATGTTATATAGTTTTGTTTTACACTGAAACTCATGATCAATTTTAACTTAATATTTGTATAATGTGTAAGACTTAAGTTGAGGTTCATTGTTTTGTGTTTATGATATCCTGCACCATTTGTTAAAAAATTTTGTTCCTGCACAATTTGTTAAAAAATTATCTTTCCTCAATGAAATCAATTTGTTCCTTTGTCAGCAATCAGTTGGACATATTTGTGTGGGTCTGTTTCTGGGTTTCTGTTGTGTTCCATTGGTCTCTGTCTCTGTCAGTACCACAGATTTGGATTACTATAGACATATGAATAAGTTTTGAAATCAGGTAAACTGGTTTCTCCCACTTTATTCTTTATGTATTTTTAGGCCATTCCAGTTCGTCTTTTTATTTTAGGATGACATTGTCTGTATTTTTTTCTGGGATTTTGATAGGATTTGTGTTAAATCTGTATGTTAGTTTAGGAAAAATTGGCATCGTGATGTTGAGTCTTCTCGTTGGTGAATATGCTATAGATTTCTCCACGTATTTAACTTTTCTTTGAATTTTTCATCAGCATTTTGTAGTTTTCAGCATACAAGTCCCGTACATGTTCTGTTAGGTTTACATCAAACTATTTTGATTTTTTAATGATTGTAAGTAGCATTGTATTTTTACCTTTGATGTCCCATGTTCATTGCTAATATGTACAAATAAGA
Organism: Mandrillus leucophaeus; assembly: GCF_000951045.1. Taxonomy (NCBI): domain Eukaryota; kingdom Metazoa; phylum Chordata; class Mammalia; order Primates; family Cercopithecidae; genus Mandrillus; species Mandrillus leucophaeus. The sequence continues at coordinate 619,321 of NW_012108363.1, read as the reverse complement.
CAAATTTTTGGAAGTTTCTGTTGTATCTTAATACCGTGATAAACTCAATTGTCAGTTTTAGGAGTTTTCTTTTAGATACTTTGGATATTTTGTGTAGAAAACCATGCCGTCTGAAAATGGGGACAATTTTATATATTTGTTTCCATCTGTATGTATTTTATTTCTTTATTTGCCTATTGCACTGGTTAGAAGTTCCAGAATTATATGTTGAATAACAGTGATGAAAAAAATTATCCTCTTTTTGTTCTTAATCTTAGGGGAAAAGCATCTAGTCTTTTAATATTAAGTAAAATTTTGGCTGTGGATTTCTGTAAATTTTTAAGAAATGAAAAATTTTGTCAAATACTTCTATCAGGTAATTTTTCTTCTACAGCTTATTAATATAGTATACTAATGGATAGATTTTTCAATAGTAAACCAACCTTGCATTTAAGAAATAAACCCAGGTTGGTAATGGTATTTATTCTTTTTATGTATTGTTCAATTATATTTGCCTATACACACACATGCACACACAGACACACACACACACACACAGCATTTTCTTATATTGTCTTTGCCTGCCGTTGGTATCAACGTAACACTAGCTTTATAATATGAATTGAAAAATATCCCTTCTTATATTTTCTGGAAGAGTTTATATAGAATTTAATGTTAATTCTCTTTTAAGTGTTTTGTAGAATTTTCTAGAGATACCATGTGGCCATTGGAGTTAATTTTTTGGAAGATTTTTATTTATAAATTTAATTTTATATCAGTTTGTATATTTTGAGAACTTCGTCCATTTATTCTAAGCTGTCAAATTTATTTTTGTAGAATTGTTTGTAATATACACATGATATTTTTGATGTCTCAAGGTCTGTAGTGATATTTTCTGTTTCATTCCTGATTTTAGTAAAATGAATTCTTTCTTTCTCTCTCTCTTTTTCATTGTCGTTCTTACTAGAGGTTTGCCAATTGTGGTTTCTGAGAGTAAGCTCTCTGTTTCAAAAATACATTCTATCATTCTGTTTTCCTATTTTCAGTTTCATTTATTTCTGCTCTTATCCTTATTATTTTCTTCCTTCTGCTTTGGGTTTACTTGGCTCTTCTTTTTCTAGGTTATTGATATGGAAGCTTGGGTTACTGATTTATCATATTCCTTCATCTCAAATGTATGTATTTTATGTTATAAATTATCCTCTCAGCACTACTTTAGCCACATTTCACCATCCTAATACATAGTATTTTCCTTTTCATTAGTTCAATATTGTTTTTTATTTTTTTCTTGAGACTTTCTCTTTAACCCATAGAATTGTTTAGACCTGTTTGGTTTAGTTGTCAAGTGTTATAGACTTTCCTGATATTTTTCTAGTATTC
>NW_012108363.1:614872-616767 GCF_000951045.1 Mandrillus leucophaeus | reverse complement strand
CGTTTCTTTAGGGTAAGTCTGCAGAAACAAAATTCTCTTTGTTTTTCCTCATTTGAGAATATCTTGATTTCCTTTTCATTCCTAAAGGATATTTTCACTGAGTTTCGGATTTGGGGTTGAGAATTCTTTCCTTCCAGCATTTCAAAATGTTGTGCTACTTGTGACTGGCCTCCATGGTTCCTAATTGGAAATTCACTGTATCTGAATTTTTGTTCATCTATAGGTAAGGTATCTTTTTTATTTTTTTCTCTCTCTCTCCTTGCTTTCAAGATTTTTCTTTGTATGTATTAATAGTTGTAGAAGTTTTATTATGTGTGTCTTCGTGTGAATTTCTTTGGGTTTATCCTGTTCAGAATTTGGTCAGATTCTTGAATTTGTAAAATTATGGTTTGTCATATTCAGGAAGTTGAAGCCATCATTTCCTCAAGTACTTTTTGATCCCTGCTCTGTTTATTCTCTCCTCCTGGAATGCCAATGACATAAATGTCAGATCTTTAATTACAGTCCATTGGGTTCCAGAGACTTTCTTCATTTTTTAACTGCATTATTTCCTTGTTGTTCAGATTGGGTAATTTTCATTGTTCTGTCTTTCTGTTCACTGATTCTTTCCTCTTTCTCCTCCATTCTGCTCTGAGCTCATGCACTCAGTCGTTTATTTTGGTTATTGTATTTCTTCAGCTCTGAAATCTCTATTGCTTTCTTATAAATCTAATTTTTGGTAAGACTTTGATATGGCTAAGCTTTGTGTCCTCACCCAAATCTCATCCAGAATTATAATCCCCACAGTCCCTACTTGTCAAGGGAGACATCAGGTGGAGTAACTGGATCATGGGGCGGTTTCCCCGATGCTGTTATAGTGATAGTGAGTGAGTTACCACGACATCTGATGGTGTTGTAGTGTTTGGTAGTTCCTCCTTCATTCACGCTGTTTCCTGTCACCTTGTGAAGACGGTGCCTTGCTTCCCCTTTGCCTTTGCCATGATTTTAAGTTTCCTGAGGTCTGCCCAGCCATACTGAACTGTGAGTCAATTAGTTCTCTTTTATAAATAAATTACTCAATCTCAGGCAGTTCTTTAGAGCAGTATGAAAAAGGACTAATACAGACTTGTTATTTATTTTTTTGATATTTTCTTTTTTTATTTGTTTCAAGTATGTTCATACTTTCTTCTTGTAACATTTTTATTATGGCTGCTTTAAAATATTTTTCAGATGGTTGTAACATCCATGTCATCTTGACATTGACATATATTGATTTTTTTTCAGTATGCAATCTTCCTGGCTTTTGCTATGACAAGTAATTTTTTACTGAAGTCTGGATATATTGGGTATTATGCTGAATTTTATTTAAACCTTTTGTTTTTGCTGGCTTTCTCTGGCACTGCTTCAGCAGAGGAAGGGAGATATATTGCTTCATTATTGCCAGGCAGTGGTAGAAGTCCAGGTTTCTCACTTGCTCTTTATTGACACTTCAGGGGGTGGCTCCTTTTTATGGCTGGGTATTTGGAAATTCTGTCTTTCTACTGGGCCTCCACTGATGCCTCCTTAGCTGGGAGGGGTAAAAGTGCCTGGGTATTGCTTCCCATGTGGCCTCACTGAGACCACAGTGCAGGGGCAGTCTTTGTTAGTGTTTAGTTGCTAGCGAATGTTCTGACTCTCAACTAGGCCACCTCTGACAGTACCTCAGTGGGTTAAGGTGTCACCTCTTCACTGATGGGTGGAGACAGAAGTTCAGGTTCCCCAAGTGATTATCAGCCACATCACAGCAGAGGAAGCTCGTTATGGTTTTCTTGAAAGGAAAGTCCCAGGTCCCTATTTGACCTTCTCTGACATTACCACAGTGCTGGTGTGAGGGAACCTCATGAGACTAGGCTCACCACTAGGCTTTTTTTGCTGTG
>NW_012108363.1:612024-613772 GCF_000951045.1 Mandrillus leucophaeus | reverse complement strand
ATTTTACTCCACTCAAATTTTGGGGACATTTTTCCCTTTACCATAACTCAACTTATCTTTTTGTATTAATTTCTGATTAATGTAGGGCTGTGCACCTGTTCACTTACATGTCAAGTCTGAGTATCTCAGAAGCACTATTATTGCAATTTTTCTCTCGTTCCCTCTCAATTTCCCTTTCTTTACTGTCTCAGTCCCATCTGCATGAAAACATACTAAAATAATAACTATGCAACTAAAAGGAATCCTTCCTGTATGCCAGCTATTGTCCTGTATCCCTGTTCCTCTTTACAACAAAGCCCCTTCAAAAAGCTATTTCTAATTTCAGTGTTCATTTCTTCTTACATTATCTCTTATTCTTATCAGAGTATTTTTCATATCATTTCTCAAAATACCAAATTCAACAGTCAATGATCAATCCTTATCTTACTTGGTTTATCAATAACAATTGTCATTTCATATCTCTTTCCTTCTTAAAGCACTTCACTTGGTCTTTGATTATCTTCCTACTCCTTCACTCTTTTATCCTCTAATCCCTTCTCTTCTAATCATTGAAGTGTCCAAGGTCCAACTTTGGACCCATTCTAGTTTTGCCCTTTTAAAGCAATGTATGTATTAGTATATTATAAGTACTGCCAACTCTACATTTCCACATCCAGGTTAGACACCATCCATAACATCCAGACTCATATATTCTGCCAAATCAGCATCTCCATTTGACTGTCTTATAGACATCTCAACCTAATCAGGTCATAAATAGAACTCTTGAGTAGTTCCCTCAAACTAGTGTTTCCTACAATCTTTGTTACCTTCATAGATGGCACCTCCATTCCTTCAGTTGCCCAAGCCAAAATTCTAGAGTCATTCTTGACTTTTAATTTACTCTCATCTCATGGCAATATGTCAACAAACACAAGCCTTCAAAACCCAGAGTCTCATTACCGTCTAACAACCTTCATTTCTACCACCCTGATTCAAGCTATCATCATCTCTTACCTATTCTACCTGTGTCAGTGCTTGCACCCTTATAGACTATTCTCTTCACTTCAGTACAGATTGTTTTAAATATACAATGATAATACAAAATCAGATTATAAGACTTATTTCCTTATTTCATAGAATAATATCCAAAGTCTTTACCATGACACATTATTCCTTGCATGATCTGGTCTCCCGTTTGCTTTTTGATTTCACATTTGTTCCACTCCTTCTAGTCTGACCTCCTCTCTAGACATAATCCTACGTTGCATTGTATTGGCCGTTTCATCTTCATGGAATGCTACTGCATAAGATATAAGCATGGCTTGAATTGTTTTTCCCTTGTGCTCACAAATATCAAAGCTTTGAGAAGGCCTCCCCTGACTACCTTGTATAAAATAGCCCTAACTCATTATTCTTTATGCTTTACTTTTTAAAAATTACTTATTAGCATCTCACCTACTGGATATATATTTGGGGAGTGATTATTCTCCCTACAATACAATGTGAATTCCTTGAAGATGAAGACCTTTTATGTTTTGTTTTGTTTTATTGCTGTATCCCTGATACCTAACACAAACAGCTGAAGTATTCAAAACATATTTGTTGATTAAATGAATTAATTAATGTCTTTTATCAAATTCTTTTTCTCTTTAACAATCGACACCATGATGCTAGAAGCTGTTGTTTGTATTATGTTTCTATATTATTACCATAACTTCTCAGTGACTTCTATAGTTAAACTACGTTAAATATTCCCATTTGATCTAATG
>NW_012108363.1:608795-609369 GCF_000951045.1 Mandrillus leucophaeus | reverse complement strand
CCCAGGTCCCTATTTGACCTTCTCTGACATTACCACAGTGCTGGTGTGAGGGAACCTCATGAGACTAGGCTCACCACTAGGCTTTTTTTGCTGTGTGTGGAAGTGGAAATACAATTTTTCTGTGATGTGTTTGGCTAGAATAGTGCAGTTATCTAAATGTTTTTGCCTTGCTAGGTCACACTCTTCCTGATCCTTTGACAAGAGAGATTGCTTTTGTTCAAGTTTTTTTTGTCTGCATGAATTGGTTTTTCTAGGTTGCCAGCTTCTTCAGCTCCATGTCTGAGATATGCGAGGCAAAAAATAAAAAAAAAGAGAGAAACAAAAAAAACCTAGGGAATTCGCCACCATTTCATGCCTTGAGTACCAAGGTCTTTAGCTGGTCTACCTGTTTATTTTCATTTCAGTCTTCTTATGTTTGTTTTAGATATAATGTCCAGGATTTTTGGTTGAATAGGGAAAAGTACATTGACTCCATATTCTAAGAAGCAGAAGTGGATTAGCATAAGCTATTTTGTATGGAAATCTAACTGTTCTGAGTTCCTTTCTTTGCTTTATTGCAAACATTTTCTCTTAC
>NW_012108363.1:598676-606490 GCF_000951045.1 Mandrillus leucophaeus | reverse complement strand
CCATAACTTCTCAGTGACTTCTATAGTTAAACTACATTAAATATTCCCATTTGATCTAATGCCTTTTGCCTTGAATTCAATTTTTTCTTATATAACTATAATCATTGCTGTCTTTACGTGTTTTTATTTCTATAATAATTTCCACATTCTTATACAGGTAGAGGATCCCAAGTCAGAAATTCAAAGAAGCCCGAAATCTGAAATTATTTTGAGCACTGACATGATGCTCAAAGGAAATGCTCATTATAGCATTTTGAATCTTAAGTTTTGGGATTTTTGAATATTCAACCTGTAAGTGTAATACAAACATTCCAAAATCAAAAAGAATTCAAAATCCAAAATAATTCTGATCCCAAACATTTAGGATAAGGGATGCTCAATCTATATTTTAAATGGTTACATGTTTCTTATAAATATATTCTAAATTGATTTTTTGTTTATTTGTTTGTTTTTGTTTGTATGCATTTAAGGGGTACAAGTGAAGTTTTGTTACATAGATATATTGCATAACGATAAAGTCTGGATTTTAGTGTAACCATCGCCCACTAAATGAATTGTGTGATCACTTCAGAAGAAACTTTTCATGGGAAAATACACTTTAAACATTAGAATCGTTATTATTTGGAGTAAATTATTCATCTTATTTGGGTGCATCATATTTCCAAGTGGTATACATTTTTCTTTTTTGAAATTTGCAAAGCTGGATATATTTTATGTTACTTCCTTTTCTCTCTTTCATTTGTTTGGATGTATACATATATATACACCTATATACCTGTATGTGTATATATATTTATATTCACACACAAATCTAATAATTAATTATGTAGCTATTATATTTACTTACATTGTATTATTGACAATAATTAATATCTATACTGTATCCCTTGAATGGGTTAAGATGTTAGCATATATTTTATCTTTCCTTTTTTCATTTCCTAGATTTTGTTGAAATAATTTGTAATTTTTGTTCCAGATTGTCAAATCTGCATTATTAACATTTATTTGGAATTAACTATGAGTTTACATGATTATGCTCAACACAATATTTCATACACTAAACTTTAGTCTTTTTTCAAATTTACTTAGTTTTTGATGAAGCATATTAAGCAAAAACCAGATTTAGGTTTGGACATCAATGTTTTAATTCCTGATTAAGTCTAAAAATTAATTTATTCTGTCCTTATTTGTGATGTTTCACTGAAATTGGATTTTAACTGTAATGTCCTTCTTCAGCACATTTAGACATCACTTTAATCATTTGTTTCATTCTGTGATGCAGATTAGAAACAATATATGTCTATCAATTTATTACAGAACAAATTTTTGTTCATTGTAGATAAATATGAATGAGGTTTCAGTTTGATTCCTATTAGAAGCTAAAGTGTATTTCCTACATCTAAGCAAAATGTCTTGTCTGCTTTGCAGTGAATAAAGAACTAAAGTTTCAAGAGTCACCTGGGGGAGTGTTGAGGGAAGGGAAACAAAGCTCCTGAAGTTTTCTTTTAGAGAAGAGAAGCAGCACGCCTTTCCAGTGCTGGAAGCTCCTTACCTGTCGTTAAATGTATGTAGGGCAGAGCCTGATACTTTCTCTGTCTCAAAGCTCACTAAGACAGTGTCCCCCTGTAGATCTCCAACTTTATCTGGAGAAATGGGCTCAGTCGTTAACCTGTGGGCAAACACTAAGCCAGCCTACCAGAAGCTGGGGCACAAAGGCATTGATCAATCATCCTATGCAACAGCTCACAGCCCATTCGCTGTCCCAGACCTTGATGCCTTTAATAATCATGTTATTCTAGGGTTTTTCTGGGAAAGGTCACTTTGGGGAAAGTATTTCTTTCTTCTGTATAGGCCACTGGTTCTTTCTAGAAATTACTTAATGGGAGGGGCGGGGGGGGCGGGGTTTCCTCTTATTACCCTTTTAGTTAAAACTCATATTGTTATTTTAGTGGTCACAAATTAAGGTTTTAAGTATGTTATATCCTAAAATAATAGTTTGTATTTATATGTGGGCATTTCCCTGTGTTTTATCTATATTTTAAGAAATTGGTTGGGAGGATTATCATAATTTGTCTCATTTAAAATGAGAACTAGGTCAGGTGTGGTGGCGTGTACCTGTAGTCTCAACTACTCTGGAGGGTGATGGAGGAGGACAGCTTGAGTCCAGGAGTTCTGGGCTGTAGAGCACTATGCTGCTTATTGGCTGCACAAAGGCACTGAGTTCAGCATTAATATGATAACCTCTCTGGAGCAGGAGACCCCCACATTGCCTAAGGAGAGGTGAACTGGCCCAGGTCAGAAAGAGAGCAGGTCAAAACTCCCATGCTTTGTTCACGCTTATAAGTGGCAACTGAACAATGAGAACACATGGACGCAGGGAGGGGAACAAAACACACTGGGGCCTGCCACGGAAGGGCAGGGGGCAGTGGGGGAGAACATTGGGGAAAACAGCTAATGCGTGCTGGGCTTAATACCTAGGTGATGAGTTGATGGGAGCAGCAAACCACTATGGTAACAAATCTGCACATCCTGCACATGTACCCCAGAATTTAAAAAAATACAATACAGTACAATAACAAACAAATAAAACATACAACACATAAAATTTAATAAATCTTGCAACTTAAAAAAAAATAACTTCTATGCTAATTAGTAGTAGGATCACACCTGTGAATAGCCACTGCACTCCATTCTGGGCAATACAGTAAGACTGTGTCTCTATAAAATAAAGTAAGAAACTGGCTTCTAGTTAGATTGTTGTAGAGAATGTTTTGTTTTTACAGATGGAGTACTGATTTAAGCAGAACCTGTGTTAATATTTTTGATTAAAAAATTTTTTCCTGCCATTTAAAGGTGATTTATGAAATGGAGAAAGATAACCTTTAGTCCCCTGTTAGATATATTCAATTAGAAATGTGTAAACTCTAATAAAACCATGTGTTCTTCAGTCTCTTATTCTCAGCCTCTTCCACACCACTGGGAGCATAACAAAGTCTAGAGCTTGTGTTATATGTAATACGCAATCATTCAGAACCCTACCACATGGGACTTGGCAAGAATCCACATTGTATAACAAAAATGACCTTAATTGTATGCATAAAATAGGGCAATCTAAAATCTTCACATTCCTGTCTATATATTCCTTTTCTTGTGGGGCTGTCACTGAATCTATGCAAAGATCACTAGCAAATGCATTCTGAAATACATAGCTGGCAACAAAAGGAATGATAGAAAATGTATTAAATAAGCATCAAGTATTTCATTTTGAAAAAAGAATATTAAATCCTAAGAAGAGAATAGAGGACAGATATTCAGGAATTTTTCTACACTTTACTAAAATTTGTATTGATTCATGTTAAGCATCTGGCTGAGGCCCCAGGTCAGTACTATTTTAACTTATGAATAGTCTTCAATCAAAAAAGTAATAGAAACTTTCTTACAGCTCTCAGTAGCAAGAATAAGAAAAAGTGTGACATAAATGCATTATTCTTAAGCCTATGAGAGTTCATGGAAGTCATTTATAGCTCTCATTCTCAACCATTATGTGTGTTAAAAATGAATATGTCACAGCTTAAAGGATATTGAATGTCCAGTGTTCAAGAGTTTCAATTTATTTTCTATTAATCTAAATACCTTTTTGGTTTAGGAAACCAAAGTATGTTTGTTTGTTTGCATGTTTAATTTATAACGATATACCTTCCCTACTTTTAGAAAGGGTTTGAATCAGCTTACTCAACAAGAATACTCCACACATACAATAAAGCTCCTTAGAATGGAAATAGAAATAATAAACTAAAAAAAAGAAAACGTGAAAGAAGCAAAAAATTCAGCTAATAGATTTTCTATACATAGTTGATTTTAATTTATATTAGGTTTCAGCTGCTTTATTTTTGAGACAAGATGAAAGAATGAGAGAAGAATGTAAATTATTATTTCAGTTAATATTTTTGCATCAAAGAAAAAGTGAAAAGCAATGGCAAAGAGAAAAGTAAAAAACATTTATTAAGTGCCTACTTTTTGATAGAAATTGTGTTAAGACACATAAACATATATATTGCCAAAAAGACCTCATGTCATCTTGAAAATTCCTTGAGCTATAAATATTATTTTCATTTTACAGTTAAGAAAACTGAGCTTCCAAAAGATGAATAGTTTTTCAAAATTTCCATTACACGAAGGTGATATGCCAAGGATTGAATTTTGGTCTTGTTACACAAAAATAGCTTTCATAGACCATAACGAAGAGCTTTAAAAATAAATATAATTTCAGAATATCCACATGCATGCACATACATTTATCCAATATATACACACACAGCATATAGAATATCAAAGAGCTTCTCACCATGTTCAAAAACTGGGAAAGAAATGATACATCACTTCAGTCTGTAGGTAATCTCTCATCTTAGCTATCAAAGGACAAGTTAGGGGAAGTTAGAATGTGGTAAAGCAAGGATCTTCTTTCCTTTCCTTACAGGAAGATATTTCTGACTCAGCAAAAAATACCAAGTTGAATCATCATCTCAAGACTACAAAGTGGGTTTTACACAAATGTATCACAATCCATTTTCTGTGAGTTATTATGGTCATACTGAGGTGTTTCTCTGATCACAGCTGGGGATGAAGGAGAGACCCAGAGAGTTGAATTTCTTCTGGTTTCTCCCTCATCCTCTTTGAAAACAGCAGTTCTGTTTAAAACTATTTTATATATTGGCACTCACATTAGCTAGCTATTGCTCTGTAACAAATTATTCCTAAGCTTAAGCACTTAAAATTATCTTACACGGTTTTGAGAGTCAGCAATCTGGGAGCAGCTTAAATGTGTTGTTATGATTCAGGGTCACGCATGAGGTTGCAATTAAGATGCTGGCCAATGCTGCAGTCATCTGGCTCTAGGATGACAAATTAACATGGCTGTTACCTAAAGGCCTCAGTTCCTTACCATGTGGGCTTCTTCATATGGCTGGTCCTCATGACATGGCAGTTAGCCTTTTCCAGAGTGAGTGACTCAAGAGAAGGAGCAGTGTCCTTCTTGACCTGCCATTGCTGCCATATTCTATCTATTAGAGACGAGTCACTAAGTCTAGCCCACACTCAAAACAAGAAGAATCAGACTCCACCTGCTGGAGTAAAGAGCACTGAAAAGCTTCTAGACATATCTTAAAACCACAAAATCATTCCACATAAGATACCATTTTTTAAGTGTTTTGCTGCTTTAAAAATAAAGGGTTAGAAAATATTTCTCTAAATAAACTTCATTAAGGTATATGACAATTCAATTGCATTCCCATTTAGTCATTAGAAAGCTTGTTCTTAAGAAACTTGGTCTTAAGAAACTTAAGAAACTTTGCCCGGGAAACAGAAGATTGTGAAATTAGCAATCAGCAGTATAAGAGATGGTCTAAAATTGTATGAAATATTCCATAAATGTTAAGTAATATTTAAACACTTTTGAGAATCTCTTCATCTCCTATATAGACTGCATTATTGTTTTACGTATTTAATTTGTAAAGACATATATAGGAAGCTCTAAACAAGTGTGAACTGTCAGTGAAATATAACCTGGGCTTTTGGCCATGAAACAATCATACTGAGTAGAAAAGAGATGATTGTCGATGCTAACATATTTTCTGAGATCAGTGATACAGATGATTTCTAGTTTTATTCTTTCCAGTGGTACTAAGTTTAGATATCTATCTTATAGTTCAACTTGAGCATTAATAGTCAGAAATGGAAATTGAAAGTATACAGCTATAAAGTTCAGGAATTAATTGAATGGGCATTGTTGAAATCCAAATTAGTAACCTGAAAGATTAAGAGATTAAAACCACTGAAGAATTCCACATAAGATGCCATTTTAAAAAAAAGATTAAGATTTGCCATAAGATAATGCAAAAATAATAATAAAAAAGAGGGGAAATAATAAGAAAACATTAGAGAGTTGGAGGATAAATCCAAGAGTACTAACCACAAATAATAGGTAATCCAGAAAGAAAAAGCAACAGATGAACATAGAAAAACCGTGATTAAATAAATTTTTAAAATTTTTCTGAGAAAAAAATTTAGGAAAGAACTGTAACCAGAAATACAAATGTTAGGATGGAGACATCATTATAAGAGAAGAAACTGAATAAGGGCAAGCAATTAACTTTGCAGGGCACACAGTTCAGTTTAAATGGATAATGATATAGTGGCTGCAAATACATAATTTGAGCACTCAGTAAGGTTTGTTGGCATAGAAAATACATACTGTGGGTGAAAACATCATGATAGTCTGATGCTAAAAGTACTAAGGTATCTCAGAAAAAAATAAACACATGAATAGGTCATTAAAACGGATAGGATGTAGAGGTAGACTATTCTCAATATCTCTTTTTGGACAATAAGGAAACAGAAAAAGAGTTTATTATGAGAAGAAATTATTTATAAATTACTTTCATATAACAGATAAATGTCTTTTACTATGACAAAGGTATGAGGCCATTAGAGCAATGGAATATACAATAAAACTCCAAAATAGCAGCTTGTCCCCACCAGTAAAAATGAAATAGCAAAAAGTAAACAATAATGCAATATAAACAGTACACATACATGAACCAGAAGAAAGAAAATCTATTATATCCATTGTTATGTTAAATATGAACAATTACTGCATTCACACTTTTGTATAGAAAAGATATTACAAAAGAAAACAAAGACAAATCATTCTTGTAGCCACACTTGTAAAGGGTCATTATTTACAAAGGACATTGGATGGGAAAACGTGGAGAGAGCCAGGAAGAAAGCGAGGAAGGAGAGTGCTTGGGAAGGAGAGAGAAATCCTATAGAACTTCACTGGAAACTTCCTACTATGCTTATTAGAATTATTCACCCAGTCCAGGTACAGTGGCTCCTGGCTGTAATTCCAGCACTCTGGGAGGCCAAGGCAGGAGGATCACTTAAGCCCAGGAGTTTGAGGCTGCTGTAAGCCGTGATCACACCACTATACTCCAGCCTGAGTGACAGAGGAGACTGTGTCTCAAAAGCAAAAACTAAAACAAAAGCAGTAAGAATTATTCATCCAGCTACAAATTAAAAGGAAAAACTTATTTTTTTAAAAAAAAATTTTGTATAAGTTCCAAGATACACGTGTAAGATGTGCAGGTTTGTTACACAGATAAACATGTGCCATCGTGTTTTACTGCACCTACCAACCCATCACCTAGGTATTAAGCCGCACATGCATTAGCTATTTATCCTGATGCTCTCCCTCACCTTCCCCATCCCCGCATAGGCCCCACTGTGTGTTTTTCCCCTCCGTGTGTCCGTGTGTTCTCATTGTTCAGCTCCCACTTACAAGTGAGAACATGTGGTGTTTGGTTTTCTGTTCCTGAATTAGTTTGCTGAGGATAATGGCTTCCAGCTCCATCCATATCCCTGCAAAGAACATTATCTCATTCCTTTTTGTGGCTGCATAGTATTCCATGGTGTATATGTACATTTCTTTTATCCAGTCTATCATTGATGGGCACTTGGGTTGATTCAATGTCTTTGCTACTGTGAATAGTGTTACAATGAACATACGCATGTGTGTATCATTATAATAGAGTGATTTATATTCCTTTATATACCCAGTAATGGGATTGCTGGGTCAAATGGTATTTCTGGTTCTAGATATTTAAAGAATTGCTACACCGTCTTCCACAATGGTTGAACTAATTTACATTCCCACCAACAGTGTAAAAGAGTTTCTATTTCTCCACAGCCTCGCCAGCATCTGTTGTTTCTTGACTTTTTAATAATTGCCATTCTGACTGGAGTGAGATGGTATCTCA
>NW_012108363.1:589868-597781 GCF_000951045.1 Mandrillus leucophaeus | reverse complement strand
GAAAGGATCAAGGATACGAATGCTTTTGTTCTAGATTCTTCTGCTTTTGGGTAGACACATATCATGTCATCTTCCCAATTCTCTCTATTTCTCTAGTAGAAAGCCAAGAATGCTGCCACAGTCAATTCAAGATAAACCCTCTGTATTAGTTTGTTCTCACACTGCTATAAAGAAATACCTGAGACTGGGTAATCTACAAAGAAAAGAAGTTTAATTGACTCATGGTTCTGCAGGCTGTATAGGAAGCATGGCAGCATCTGCTTCTGGGGAGGCCTCAGGAAACATAATCATGGCAGAAGGCAAAGGGCATGCAGGCTGGTCTTACATGGCTGGAGCAGGAGGAAGTTTGGGGCAGCGGGGAGGTGCCTCACACTTATAAACAACCAGATCTCATGAGAACTCGCTCACTATACAGCACCAAGGAGGGATGGTGCTAAACCATTCAGGAGACACCTATCCCTATGATGCAGTCACCTCCCACCAGGTCCCACCTCCAACACTGGAGGGTACAACTCCACATGAGATTTGGGCAGGGACAGAGATCCAAACCATATCACCCTCTATCTTCATGCAGCCCATACTCAGTGCATTAGTACCAGAGACTGGTGGCTTAAACAACAGAAATTTTATTTTCCCCACAATCCTGAAGGCTAGAAGTCTGAGATCAAGGTGTCAGGAGAGTTGGTTTCCTTCAAGGCCTGTCTTCTTGTTTTGTAGATAGCCATATTCTCCCTGTAGCTTCTCATGGTCTCTGATCTGTGTGGTGTCTGTTTACTAATCTCCTCTTAGAAAAACACAAGTCATGTTGGATTAGTGACCACCCTTATGACCTAATTTTAATTTAATTACCTCTCTACAGATCCTTTCTCCAAATTCAGAGAAAATGGGAAATTAAGACTTTGATGATTCAAATTTATGGGAACACAATTTAGCATAGAATCCCCAGCTTATTATATAGCTGCTTGCTGAGGATAGGAGGGACAGGATTTCACTCACCCAGACTTACCAATGAGCAGGCTGCCGGGAGGCATTTTGGGATTCATCTTCCACTTGTAAAATCAATAAGAGACTGCTTAGAATAACCAGGGCCAGGATATATAGAATATTGCTTCACCAGCAAAACCATAGCCTCTGATTATTATATTATGGCATTAACCTAGATGTTTTCTGCCAGGCCCTTGGTGAATATGGACCTGTGACACAAATAAGAAAATACTTCGAAAAACCTGAAAGTTAGGATCTGAGTCATCTTTTTTTGCTGACAGGTATGGCATTTCTCTCAAATCAAATGAGTAATTTTTTTGTTTAAATTGCAAATGATTAAGTTTATGTAACTTTTAAGGATTTCAAAATAAATATGTTCTAGGGGGAGGGGATGTAGAAAAGATAATATAATCAGCTCCAGAAATATAGAATCAGTGTCTTTGAACAGAAGCGTCTCTGTTTATTCATCCATCAAATATTATTTTAGTATCTATCATATTAGAAGCAGTCTACTTGTTGCTACAAACAACAATTACTGGAGGAGACCATCTTTGTCTTCTTGGAGCTTACAGCCTGATGGGGAGAGATACTGTGGGCTATATACCCTCTTCAGATCACACATATCATACAAAATGATGGAATATTAAAGCTAGAATGAAAAACATAAAATATTCTCAAACCTACTACTAATTTGAATCTTTCAAAGTTCTATAAAAGTATTGTTATTTGAGAAACACTCAATTAAAAATTGTTTGCTAAATAAACAGTTTTCCAAAGAAGGTATACAAATGGTCATTAAGACATCATTAGCCAGCAGAGAAATGCAAATCAAAAGTGCATTGAGTTACTACTTTATATGCATTAGGCTGGCTATAATGAAATGGACAGGTAATAATAACTGTTCTTGAGGAAAAAATGGATCTATCACACACTGCTTGTAGAATTGTAAAATGCTACAGCCACTTTGGAAAACAATCTAGACATGCCACAAAATATTAAACATATTCACCATTTACCCAGAAATTCCACTCTAAGTATATATCCCAAGGAAATAAAAAAAGTTCACACAAAACTTGTTAACACACATTCATAGCAGCATTATTCATAATAGCCAAAAAGTGAGAACAACTCAAGCATCAATCAAGTGATGAATTGATGAGTAAATGTGGTATATCCACACAATGAAATATATTTAACAATAAAAAGGAATGAAGTTCTAATTCATGCTGCAACATGGACAAACATTGAAACATTATGCTAAATGAAAGAAGTCTCAGGAGATCGAGACCATCCTGGCTAACACGTGAAACCCGGTCTCTACTAAAAGTACCAAAAAAACTAGCCGGGCGTGGTGGCGGGCGCCTGTAGTCCCAGCTACTCAGGAGGCTCAAGCAGGAGAATGGCGTGAACCCAGGCGGTGGAGCTTTCGGTGAGCCAAGATCGCGCCACTGCACTCCAGCCTGGGCGACAGAGTGAGACTCTGTCTCAAAAGAAAAAAAAAAAAGAAAGAGAGAAAGAAAGAAATCAGTCACAAAAGACAAAAGACAACCTATTGCATGATTCCATTTGGATGAAATGTCCAGAAAAGGCAAATGTATAGATACACAAAGATTAGTGGTTCCCTAGGGTTTCTGAGAAGTTGGAGGGAAATGGTACCTCACTGCTAATTGGAATAAGGCTTCTTGGTGGCTCATTAGTCAAGGGGTATGCTTCTTGTTTTTTGGGGGTGTAGGAATGAGGCTTCTTTCTGGAGTGGTGAAGTTGTTCTAAAATTGTGACAATGATTGCACAATTTTGGAATGTATGAAAAACTGTATACTTTAAACAGATGAATTGTGTGCTATGTGAGTCCATCTCAATAAAGTTGTTATTTCTAAAATGCCAACTGCTTCCATTTTAAATTTCTTGTCAAAATCATGTTAAGTAAAATGAGAAAACAGGCAGGAAAATAGAATGGACATTACTGATATAAAGTGATCACCAAGATAACCCAGATTATGTATTTATTCTTTACAATTCCCATCAAAATCATGGCTCAACCTTAGCAAAGTCAGGGAAGGAATCACATTTTTCTAGCTCTCAGAACAATGTTCTTTCTAGTACATCACCATAATACTTAATAATTTCTCCTGATTTATCGCATTCACCAGATAGTACAGTGAATATCACTCCGTGGAATCCTGCAGTACACTACACAAACAGCGGTACACAGTGACCCTGATTGGATCACCACTCCAAAATGTAAAAGAGGTCTACTATTAAGTATTTAAACTCTCAAAGGTTGTATACACCCTGATTTGCTTACTGGGACTAACCATATATCTTACATTCTATTATCTTTTCCCAGGACCATAAAATCAGCATTAAGTAAAGCAAAGCATTTACTGACAGCATTTACTGCAAGTTACCTCTCTGAAAAGAAACCAGTGAAATCAGGGACTGCTCACTAGGTGAATAAATGTGTCTTGGTGATTTTCTCCAGGTTAGTAACCCCATGTAACCTTCAAAAACAAACCTAAATCATTTTAGTTTTAGAGGAATGCAAGAAGTCAACATATGATAAAATTTGGTAATTTAATTTGCTTCTCTTAATTTAATTTTCACACGCCAAAGGTGCAGACTGAAAGGGTGTTAAAATTCAGGGAACAACTTTATAGAATTATCCTTGCTCCCTGTAAGAGGTTATGAAGATGACATTGGGGAGCATTTTCCTGAACCACTAAATTTTAATGCATGGCTGATTTGGGCATTTTGAGATGAATTGAGTAAAGGGATGATCTGATTTCCTTGAGATTTACTGTGAGCATAGATCAAAAATACACCTCCTTGGTGTTTCCCTAAGGTCCTTCTGTTGTCTATTTAGAAGGCAGTGCACTGTATAAGTAAAATGCTGAATCATGTCTGGTCTATGGAGATGTTGAACACAATTTTTTTTTAAATACTGATTTTTCTTCAACTGGTCCAGTGAATTAGTAAGGAAATTTATTTAAATAATAGAATAAGAACACTGATATGTTTAATAACTTAAAAATCATGAAGAAACACAACTCATTCCCCAATAATAGTTATCAAAAAAGTTAATGTTACCTTTAGTTTTTATTAGAAAGGTAATGCCTATGCCTTAAAGAAAAGGTTAAATATAAAGAACATTTTTACTATCCCAAGAGCCACTAGCATAAAACAACGTTAATGTGTTAGTGTATTTCCTCTCATTTCTCTTCCTCAAGTATGATCGGTTTTGTTTTTCAAAGCATCAATCATTTATTGAAACCATGCTGTTTATCTTTACAGTTTGGGTCCAATGTACAGTATTTAAATCTGAATGTCATGTTCTTTACACACACACACACACACACACACACAGACACATACGCTTCACCCATCATTCTCTCATCCAAAGGAAAAGTACTATTTGCTCTAGTTTTCTTAGCCAGAATATGTACCCATCCCTTTGAAGATAAAGAAGGTGAAAGATTCCAGAATTTAGAGCTGATTAGTCTGATCCAAACAGTTCCCAAAATATGAGGTTGAAATGAAACCTGAAAAAAGGCAATTGCCCCTGTGAATGCTGAAACATACCAGCATCCTGTACGGTTCCAATGCTAATGCTTGGGCCTGAACCTTCTTTAGAAGAAGTTAATGCCTTTTCAGGCAGGTCACAGAATTTCTTTAAGCTGGGAGATGGACAGTCTTTCCATCAGTGATACAGGATCTAAGGATGTTTTGCACCATCACTGGCCTTGGATTCCAATATTATAACTGTTTGGATTCAGTCACAAAAGCCATTTTGCTGAAGCACAAGCCTTGCTTGCATAGAGTATATCCCTGTGTCACCCATAAGACAACAATACCATTTCCTTTGATCTGTAGATTTAGAGCAGGGAAGAGCCCATTCAATCATGCTGTGCCTTTCTACTTTTATTGACATTTCATTTCTTAGGTCATGTTGCTTTGACCTGATCCCAGGGCCTCACTCAGGGCTACCTCAGTCCAACTGTCATAGGAGAAAAGAGTTGGGTCTTGATCCTGTCTCTCTGAAAAAGTCCCCAGGCACCTTATGTAAATGAGCTCATTAATTCTAAGACAAACTTCCAGTTGCAAAAATCGTTGCTGTCCTTAAGGTGATAAAATTTTTCCTCACCAAATCTAGTTACTATAAAGACAAGGCAACATCATTTGGCAATTAAGAGCATGAGTTCTGAAGCCTCAATGTCTTGGTTGAAATATCACCCTTGTCATTTATTTTCATTATGACCTTGGTCAAATACTACAAATGTTCTGTTCCTAGACTTCCTTATGTGCATAACAGGAACGATATCACTGCTTCCTTTACAGAGCTGTTATGAGAATTCAATGAGGTTAAAAATGTAGCACACTTAGAAAAGTGTCATATAGTAAACACTGAGTACATGCTGGCTATCAGTATCTTGATTGTTTTTACTTATGATTATGAATATTTTGTTATTTTTAATGGCTACCTATTTTGTATTGAATGGGTGTAAGGTTATTCAACAATTCTCTTATAATTGGACATTTAGTTTCTTTTCAGTTTTTACTATTAGAAACTATCATTTATTTTGATATAAATATCTTTGTGCATGATTTTTTCATGTTGAATGTTTTTTTTTTTTTTAGTTGCAGTCCCACCAAATGGAAATTAATAAATCAAGGAATAAATAGTAAAAAGCTCCTGATATATTTTGCCAAAATATCTTACAGGGCCACTCTGATTATTTTCACCAATTTTGGCACCAATTTAATCTCAGAATTCAGAAGGTAAAATATGAAGAAGAAAAATGTACTTAGAAAAGTGTCATATCACACTGAGTAAACACAAAGAAACACAAATATTTTTTATCAACATAGTTTATAATAGCAAAACTGAAGAGAAACTAAGAGTCTCCCAAAATAATTTCTTAAAGATTTCAAACACTACCATCAGACATTACTATGGCTATTATACCCCATCTTTTGTTCTGAGAGCAATAATCTTACGACAAATTTACATGTAGATGTTCCTTGCTTTTGACTTTTCAGGGACTTGAATTTCAACTCAATAAAAACACAAAGTGGTCGCTGACCTGTAATACAAAGTGTCAGTTGAAGTATCTGTCAGTTAATATTGCTTAACCATTCACTGTGCCAAAAGCCCTACAATGAAATCAGGAGAAATGAAGGAGTGACTTAGAATAAAATACCTGGAGATAAATCAGAAATACATACACTAAGAGTAGCAGATGAAGAAAACTTGGAAAAACAAACTCCTTCCCTGCTGTCAAATGTTATTATAGAAGAGCAGTACACCATAGTAGTTAATCTAAGCTCTGGGATTAGACTCATTAGTGTGAATGGGAAGTCCATCACACACAAAAAATTTTACTTTGAGCTAATCTTACAGTTAAATTTAGATAAAATCACATGGTAGGTTGAATATAAATTCCCATATGGAGATTACTGTGCATAGTATAGGTATGGCTGAATTTAGCTTGTCCCCTAACATTCAGTTCCCTACCCCTCATAGAGATTTGGATGGGTATGTGGCCACGCAGCTTTACCACATTCCCCAGCAAACCTTGCACTTGTGCTTGGCCATGTGATAAAGTTTTGACCACTGGGATGTGAAAAAAAATTAAATGTACAATGTCTAAATAGTGCCTTTAAAAAAAAGTGGCTGTGTGATAGAGTTTTGGCAATTGGGATGTGAAAAAAAAAAAATTAAATGTACAATGTCTGGATGTTGCCTTGAAAAGGAGTGGGTGTGTACTCCATAGGCCTCTGCCTCTTCCTACAGGCTGATACTTGGTGAGAAGTGGTTTACCCCAGGCAGAGGGGCCCACTGGAATCTTGGGGGAACTGCTCTTTGAATCTGTGTAATGAAAAGAATCTGAGTGCAAGAGATGAGTTGTAGTAGGCACAATGATGTGCCCCTCAAGAAGACTTGTGGCCTCAGCTGCTAGGAGTGACTACAACTAAGCAGCCTTCAGCTGTTAGACCCTTAAGGGATTTCCTCAGTGGTAGAGAGTCGCTGAGTTCAAGGATACACCCTTCCCAAGGAAGCACACATTCAAAGACTAGTTGGGGTGGGTGGGGGGTGAAAGCCCAGACATTTCTGCCCGGAAAGGGACAATTTTAATGGACCATTTTAATTCTGTGGGATCAACCTAGGCTGTTATCATACCAGCATTTCAGCTCTACCTCTCTCATTGCCCTAACTTGCTTCCTTCCACTTCCTTCCACAGATTTTACTCCCACTGGTAGCCCCTAATGAAAACTGCATATGCTACAATTGGTTTCAGAGTCTGCTTGACTGAGAATCCATCCGGTTGTGACATGCATTTTATTTCTCATATTCCTCAAAACACATTATTTACCTGGATTATAGACACCATAGTCATCTGTTTTTGTTTTTGTTTTTGTTTTCTATTTCCTTGGCCACTATTTCGTCTTGTTTGTAAGTTATTTCCCTAATTCATCATGCCCCAAAACTCACTTCCTAGTCCTCTTCCTTTTTTAAAAAATTCTCCCCACGTTCTTTTGCTGATATTAGCTAGTTTTGTTGCTTTAAATACCATGCAATCTGTTTTCAATAGAGCGGCCAAAACAGTTCTGTTAAAATACCAAGTTATGTCATTTCTTTCCTGAAAACCATTCCACAACTTCTTATCCCAATCAGAGTCTAACCCAGTTCTTTGTTTTGTTTTGTCTTGTTTTGTCTTGTTTTGTTTGTTAGACTAGTCTGCAAGACCTGATACCAGTGGTTCTCAACCCTGGATGTACGTTAGAATCACCTGGAGATCTTTAACCATTACTCCAGCCTGAAACTGAGCACAAACGAATTGAATAAGAATATCTGGAGGTGATATGTGGTCCTCACTAATTGTGTAGCTCTTAATAAGAGCATCTGACATGCATTCTAGAGTTAAGAAGCA
>NW_012108363.1:573228-589163 GCF_000951045.1 Mandrillus leucophaeus | reverse complement strand
TATCTATTTGAAAGTGTCACCCCCTCCTTCTCAAAGCTTTTAATTTCTCCAAGCATGTATCATATGTCATTATAGGTGTTTTACTTATTTGTTATTTCTTAGCTTCCCATACTAGGTTCCTATTGCCAATGTAACAAATTACTACACACTGCATCTTAAAATAACACAAATTTATAATCTTACAGTTCAGGAGGTCAGAAGTTCAAGATGGAAATTACTGGGCTAAAATCCAAGGTGTCAGCAAGGCTTTGTTTCTTCTAGAGGCTGTAGAAGAGAATCCATTTCCTTGCACTCTCTAGCCTCAAGATTGCTGGCATCCCTTGGCTCATGGCCCCATTTCTCCTTTGCAAAGCCAACAATCCCAGTACTCGGGCCTCTGCTTCTGTAGTCACATCTCCTTCTCTGAGCTAACTATTCTGCTTTCCACTTTTTCTTGTGAGAATCCTTGTAATTATATTGGGCAGTCTGATAATCTACAATATTCTTCCCATCTTAAAATTCTTAACTTAATCATATTTGCAAAGTCCCCTTTGCCATATAAGGTAACATAGTCACAGGTTCCAGAGACTAGTATGTAGGCATCTTTTGAGACCATTATTCTGCCTATTATACTTCCTCCTCTCAAATGTATTCTCCCTGAGAGAGGAATTTCTGTCCACTTGGGTCACTGCTCTATCCCACGTACCTAGAGCAGTGCCTTTTGTGTTGTTCAACAATTTGCTTAATGAATGTATTAATTCAGTGACCTATGACTCCTCCAAAGCTGAGATGAATCCAACAGGTGATGAGCATCTTGGAGATTTTTCCAGCTCATCAAGTTATTTTATTTGGCGACACATAATATGCTAGAAGGAAATTCGTTTTTACATACTGCTTTTAATAGCCAAAGTATGTTATCCTAAAATATTTTATGAACATCTGCTTTATATTTGCTACCAAGCCCATAAGGGACAATCTTAGCAGAATCAAAGCCGGATTCACTCAGCTTAGAGCTCCAACCAGACAGTTAAAATAAATTTAGATGGAAGAAAGTGCTCCGAAGATTCCTAGACTCATCAAACCACAGGCAGATTCAGAAGAAATATTTAAAGGTCACTTGATATATTCCCCTGTCTTCATATGAGATAAAAATGTCACAAACTTAGGCTTATCACTGTTTTAAAATTTGTACTTACCTTTGAGCTCCTTGAGATAAGGAATTATATCTTATTTACTTTTTAATCTTCAGTACCTAGTACATAGTAAGCATTCAATATGTGTTCTGGAATGATATATTGAATAAATAAATGTAACATAAAATTCTTCATGCCATAAAAGCTGAAAATGGAGCTGAAAATCAAATTGAGAGAAAACAAGCACCCCATCTTTATGAACTAAAAATAATTTTATAAAATAAGGTATATAATCATATCTCTAAATCAATTGTAATGGTACCAAGAAATAATAGCTATGGCTGCAGCTATAGTAAAGCACACCTGTGAATAATGTCAAAGCCAGGTTTGTACATACTAATGACCTTTTGCAACCATTCTCCCAATTACACAAGCCAAAACTTAGGAATCATCTCTGATTTTCCACTTTCTCTCTCATCCTTACATTCCATCCACCACCAAAACCTGTGACTCTGTTTTCAAAATATATCCCTTGTAGAAACCATTGTTAATGTTCAACAAATATCCCCATTCTTTTGCACATTTCCTAATCCCCATGTAGTTAGGTTGGAGCCATGGGATTAATTCAGTCAAAGAAATTTGAATAGCAACAGCTACGATCTTCAAGGCAATTAGGAAATGGTAGGCATCCTTTATCTCCCTCTTGCTCAGCTGTCGTGACCTTAAAGGCCGCATGTTCCAGATGGCATAGCTAGAAGATTGAAGATGCTGGGATTCTTGAGTCACCATTTGGAGGAGGGCCACTTTGGAGAGCTTCCCAAACTGCTTCGGACTGTGAGATAAGAAATGCACTTATATTGGGTCAAGGCACTGAGATTATGGGATTTGTGTCTTGTAGCAGCTAGCATTAATTAGTCTAAAAAATAACAAGATCAGTACTAGGAATGGGCGGGGACTTCTCTAACAAAAATGAAAACAAAAATATGTGGTGTCTGCTCAGGAGTCAAATGTCAGGACAGCCAAGAAAGGGATATTGGAGGTTGTAAATGTATTAATCCTTCATATACAGAAAGAAAACATGTGATTATGCTATTACCTACAGCAACTTTTGATCATATAATTATCGAGCTGGCAACTCCAGGGAAATAATTGTAAAACAGAAAATTAGTAGTGTTAGTTGCCTAGTATAGGCTCTGAAAATGTTACCTCATCACAGAGGCCTTTTCCCTCCTCTCCACTCACAAGTTAACCCTTTGTTTTACTCTTGATGCTTCACATGACTCATATTATCCTCAATTGTAATATATCTTTGTTTATTGACTGAGAACCTATCTCACTAGGATAAAATCTCCATGAGAAAGAGGCTTAAGTTTCACATTTACCACTTTATCATTAGAATCTTTAACAGTACCTGACACATAATAGCAAAAATGTATTAAACAAATAAAAGAATGAACGTATATTCTCTAGTTATTGGTTTCAGATGAAGGTTCCTTAATATGCATCAGTGTCTGTCTGTGCTTCTCCTCTCTCTCCCACTCTCTTTCACTTTTTTGTTCATGTTCACAGTCTCTCATCTCTTCTTTTCTTTGTGCATCTGCTTTACGTTTCTTTCCCTAAAGATTGGTTTCTCTGCTTCCAAGTTCACATAGCAGCCCCACAGCATCCAAATTAGTGTAATCTCACCATTCTTTAATTTGAAATTATTTTAAGAAATAATCAAAATAATTTGAATAATTTATGACCAACTATTGATAGTCATTTGAGGAGAGGGTTATATACACAGCTGTCTATGTCCATAGCAGAAATCTCAAAAAAGTGGCTACTACAAAGCTCTTGACAACAGAATGATAAAGATGATTAATAAATTTTCAAATAACATTCCCCTATTTAGAAACATAAATATTTTATTAAGTGGTTCCTCAGGAAACCATGCACAGAAAAGTAATTTTAAAAGCCCTAAAATTACATGTAAAAGATGAAGTAGATAGCTGAGTGATATTATTGACAATTTTGAAGAGTAAGAAAATAATGAATATTTAAATCAAGTACATAAGGAAATATTCCAAAATCTTTAGGATTACTTATTCACAATCACATGTTTGAAGCAACATTTTCTTTATTGGAATGATGATATGACAAGAAAAAAAAGGAATGAGAGTTATAAAAATAGAAGTATGTATCATTTTTTTCTTCTGTATTTGATTGTTTTACTTCCTTTGTCGAGGAAAGAAAACTTAAACAGCTCAAGCAACCAATTCATAAGCAGATGGGAAAGAAAGTTTGCGAAAGTTTAGCGTTTTCCTGGAAAAGCTACAGATTTAACTACATATTCTGACAGGAGAAACCCCATTTATGACTGTGATTTGTCCATAAAAATATCAAACAAGTTAAAATAAATGCATAGCTTACACTTTATGTAGTATGCAGTAATTATATGGTCTAGTTTAAACAAGTCTAATTGCATTCTGATTTGGGAAAATAATTTTAATATAACATTTTATCATTATTCGATAATTATTTAATGTACAACTTATGTACATAGATGTATAATATACACATATGTATGCACACATAAGCACACAGTATGTTTTGAATGAAAACATTAAAAATTAGCTTTAAAACTGCATCATAAATGAGTATCTTATCTCTTACTTCTCAAATTTTTTAGATACCCATTGTCCTCTGATGCCGGGAAACTGTCAAATTTAACAAAAACATGAGGTCTTTTTGTTTTACTCCACGAAAAGTCTCTTCTGCTTTCCTTCCCATACCAATTAGAGAGAATATTCCAGAAAGTCAAACAGATGATTATTTGATAATTCTACACTCTGAAGAAGTTTTAACATTCCCTTCTTTCATTTCATTCATTTAGGAAGAGAGAGAGACAGAAAGAGAGAGAGAGAGAGAGAGTGTGTGTGTGTGTGCGCACCATATACTGAGTGTTGAAGAAACAATAGTGAATAAATCAATTTCCTGCCCTCAAATACTTAGGGTTTGATAAATAATAAATAAAACTTATTAAGCCCTTACTATATGCCAATAGGTGATGTGCAATGTATAGTATCTTATTTTATTCTTTAAATCCTTTGAGCTAGGGTTAATACCATTTTAAAGATGTGATAAATTCTTTAACAAGCCCAAGCCCAAAGAGTGTCATTTTTTAAGTCTCTGGATATCTGATCTTCAAAAGCAAATATTAGTTATTGCAATGGTATTTGAGGCACAATTTGATAAGATTTGATTAATAGTCTAAGACCCCACAATCCCTTTTCATCAAATATTTCTGATATGATTGCTGAGGAAGCTAAATACATACATTACCATTAAACAGAAACCCAAAATGTTGCTTTAATTCCTAGTGGGATAGTAGGAATACCCAAATGCAAGACTTTCTTGTAACCTGGATCAAATATATCACTTTAGACTCAAGCCCTAACAGGGTTTCTCTATTTTACTGGATGCAATCCAATCAGGATGATTTCCTAGGTTTAGGGAATGTTCTAAGAGGAAGCAGAGAGATATCAGATGGGGAACTGACCCTCCCATGTAGGAGTTCAACTTAGTCCCCTTACAAGTCCTAGAGACAAGGAAAAGAAAGTAAAAAGAAAAGATGAATAGTGGCCCTGACTACTAGTAGCAATAACCCAACCACTGATCCAAGGTCTGAAGAATCGGATTGGATTATCTCCCTTTTGGGGAACAAACAAACAAACAACAACAACAACAACAACTAAAAGAGTGTTGGAGAAAGAATGACCATTTTCCCTCACATTAAACTAGTATATGTTAAAGACCGAATATGACTCACTTTTTTTCCACTGTAAGAACAATTATTTTAACTGCTCTCTCTTAAAAAATAAGTTTTCTTAGCTTTGCATCTTCAAAAGAGAGCATTATTTACAAAAATGAACCCCTAACTAATAGAATACTGAAAGGATTTATGTTTAATCACAAAAGCTTCCTCTGCTTCTATTTCTAGGAAACCATTTCTTCCTGCTACAGCTTACTCACTCAGCCCATTCCTCATGTGTGTATTCTAACCAAAGTAGATTTTTCTCAGATTTTATTAACCGTACATTTTAAGAAACAATCCAAAACTTTCCAGGGGTGGTACTTGATGGCAACAGAGAAATCAGCAATAATTATCATGATTAATATAAAGCAAAAGAGTGAGAATTGTAGAGAAAAACTTATTTAACTTAAAACAAGTATATTTCTTTTTTTTTTCTTTTTTTAACTTTAAACCTGTAATGTTAATTAAAGCACTAAGTCTTCTTGCTTATCAGAAATGCTTATTTGGGGTAGTACAGAAAATACAACTCATGGAGACCCAGTATCATTGTTAAGTAAGTTGTTCCAGTTTTAAAAATATATTCACATTTCCTCCCGCACCAGATTTCAAGATAGAGATGCTGTTCAATGTCTGTCTTTGAAATTTGTTTTCTCTATTTCTATATTTTTTCCTCTTTCTTTACTGTGTGATTTCTGAACTGTCAATCTTTAATACTCAGATCATATGATGAGGGCTTTAGAATTCCATCTCACAGAATTCTGTCCCTGTAGAGTTGTACACTTTCTAATTTTAGAACTTGCCACAATGTTTTCTGTGACACAGCACTGTGAAGTTTTGAAAGAAGAGACTATATTCTATTCAACTGTGAAATCTTCTGCACCCAAAGTCCATCACAATTTGGGCCTACGAAATGAACAAACTATGTTTAGAAGGGACAGTCCAGAAATCCACAACTCCAAACTCCCAGACAATTATGCCTCTCTCCACAATCCCTCATCTCTTAATAATACCCATATGAATATAACAAGCAAGTTCCAACTTGGTGTTTTAATCTTTATATAGTTTTGAGAAGTCTATGTCTTTCAAGATTTCTGTAGCCTAAAAAGATTAATTCATGGTGACTCATTCTGATCCATATTAAACAGGATAACAAATTGTAAAAACTCTTCAAATTTTTGGAGTCCAGCATCTACATTATTTACTGGAACAGAGCTAATAATACAATTTTGTTACAGACATCATCCCTGGATTTATTGTATTTTGTTGCTTTGTTTAGATTTTTATTATATAATTAAAACATGTATTTTTGTAAATGACCTTAAGTCATTTCTAGTAAAATTTGAGGAATGAATAGACAAATGAATGATATACCAACTGACGATTTCTATTCCTTTCATAAGTTTTTATAAGTCACTGACAAATGCGAGTTCTCTAGTTCTAATATAGCAGTATATTAAGTTTAATACTGAAAGCAAAATCAGTCATTATTTAAAATTTGATGTTGGGCATTCTCCCAACACACACTTTCTACACCGGAAAGTTAAGAGTTTCACTGGCCTTAATTCCCATCTCTAAACTCATTTCATATCCAAACAAGCTATTTTATTCAATAAATATTTATAAAGCTCCCTCCTGACATGCACTCAAAGTTGTTCTGTCAAAGAGAAAAGGTTAGTGAAGCTCAATTAGACCAAATGGAATGCTTGAGAGAACAGCACTGTCTTTGGCATTTTTCGAACATTACTACTGAGTGAGTTGATTCTGCGCCCTTGGACAAGGAATTTTGTAGCTCTGGGCGGGAATTGAAAGGTTTGTCAGTAGCACCTGCCCACACCAATCTACATATGGGAATGGGATAAGCCATCACATAAGGGTTACACGTGATTGTGTAAAGAAAAAACTTGTTTTCAGGTAAGCATTCCCCAGCTATTTCATGTATTTAAAGGGAGCCTGCACTGTTGCTTTGAGACTGATAAATATGTGCCCTATTACACCTCAGAGGAAGGTACTATTTAGAGCAGAAATATCTGCAGAAAAGACAACTAAGCAGAATATTTAAGGAATCTTCTGGAAAATAAGGGAGATGCTAATATGCAAGTCACTGAAACTCTAATTTCTCATCTTCTAATGGTGCCTCTTAGGTGACAGCTAAAATGTGCAGTAATTTCCAGCTTGGTCATCAGAGAATTCTCATTTAAACACTAGATATAAACAGCCGAACCTGAGACTCAAATTGAGCAAATATTCAGTTTGGTAAGACAAATGCCTGTTATAGCTGTAGATCTGGAAAGAACCATGTAGCTGTAGAACATAATGCCTACAGCTGCATAGGATAAAGCAAAACCAAATGCAGATCTTTTCTGTTGCATGACTGATTTGTGTAACTGGATAAAGAAAAATTCTTCCACTATGAAGGAGTTATGTAGAAATATGAAAACATTTTTGACAGTAATCAAGTAAAAAGAGGGGAATGGGTTAAATAATCAGCAGTTTTATTTCTTATCCCAACTATTTGTTACCAACAGAGGTTACCACATTAAAGCATTTCTAAATTATTAGTCAATGTTAGACAGTTTCCCATTAAATCAAAAATTCATTGGTTCTGATATTTAATGTTGCCACTAATTTGTTATATAAGTCCAAGTTTCTTTGTAAATTACTATTTCATCAATCAAAATGGAAGTAATATCTTTCCTCCCTATCTTTAAAACTTACTGCAAGAATAAAATGAGATAGTAGGTAGATGTAAAGTTATGCACTTAAAGTCAAAAATTCAAATGTTCAAAATAAGTCAACTGTCCATGAAGATCTTGCAATACATCAAATCAATAAAATAAAACAAAAACAATAAGAAAACAAAATAAGTCAATTGTCTAAATATAGGATATGAGAGAATATACTTAAAACTCTACTCAAAAGATAAGATTATAATCTCTCATGGACATTTTAATGAACAGGTGCTAAAAAGCTAATAAAATCTGAGACTACGAAAATAAAACTCTTGTCTAGCTCAAGGGATGCAATGGGGCACAATATTCTGTACAGATCACATCAGGTAGACATTGCCCAGAACTTTGAGAGCCTTTAAGAAGGGATAGCTGAAGTATTTGGAAACTGTGTCACAGGAACAAACTTTGAACCCATCAAGGATGATTACCCAGGACAAGTAAAGTTTTAGAAGTATTGTCATTAGAATAGTACATTAGCAAAAGAAATTCGAATTAAAATATGTCCAGTAATTACAGCTCTCCATAAGTAAAAAGATGATGCGACAAAGTAATGAACTTTCTGTCATTAGAAAGATTCAGGCATAGGCTAGATAATCAATCAACTGACAGAGTGTTCTAGGGAAGATATCCTAGGTATACTCCAAAGTCTCTTACAACCAGACAATTTTAAAATTGAGGCTATAACAGTAATTTTTAAATTAATTGTACTGGACAAAGGAAAGACTTTGTCATCCTGTAGAAATAGATTTCTCCAATATAAAAATCTTTGAGTAATATGCTAACATGTCATTATTCTGAGGACGATGCTTCCGGACGGTAAAAGGAGACAAAAGGAACAATTACTTCATGTTCACCACACCATTTTCACAGTGAGTGCTTGTGGCTTGGATGCTACTGCCAAGTGCATGATTAAAAACAAACACTTTTCAATATGAACATGCAATTTGTCTATCATTCCTATTAATGAAGGCAAGAATTGCTTCAGTTTTGAAAATAAACTTTTTAAAACTTATCTTCACAGAAATTACTTGAAATGAGAAAAATTGATTTTATTAGAAGGTAATCCTAGAAACGCAATATTGAGGTACATTATAAAAATGAAAACTGTTCCATGAAATAAGCTATGGCCTAACTGAAAATGACATGATTTTTTTTGTTTTTTTTTTTGTTTTTTTTTAATGTAAAGCTCACTATCCCATTTCAGACTGTTTGCATAGATTTAAATAAAGAACTTTCCATGAGCTGTGCAATTTGAAAACTTCCCGGTTTATATAGGATGCACATATTTATCTGAGGTTACATATAATCAAATAAATACCAAAACTTTCCTAGATTTTGTATACATACACCTGGGAAAATTAGAAATTTACTCTAAAGTCATAATTGACTACACAATCAAATTAATTACATAATTTGGCTCCCTTTTCTTTCTGCTATTCAAGTGCATTGAGCAAGCTCAAACAGGATTAGCTGGCTCCTTCTAAATCCAGAAACTTAGAATAAGATTTTGAGACCATAATTGTCCACACATACTATCTCCTGAAGGGAGTCATAGAATCAATTGTCATCAGGGACCAGTCAGATAATGAAAAGAAAAAAGACATCAGAGAGTGATAGAGCTTGTAGAAAATGACAGACAATCCCCTGACAAAATGCATCAGCCTCAATTTCTAAAACTTATATGATGATCAAATAAAACATTTCTGTGACCTAGATCTAACTCAGAGTCAAGAAGATAAAACTCCTGACCTAATGGTCAGCCATTTTATTTTATAGATAGTAAACCAAGTGGATGTTGGGTTAAATACATGACTTTTTCAAGGTCATATAGTAAATTATGGCAAAGCCAGATCTAGATTCCACGTGTTCTGTGTTTTGGTTGCATGACACTTTTAAGTTATGTGTTTGACTCTATTACTAAAATCCAGAGCCTATGGTTCTGACCATTAAAATATTTCCATGCATATAAAGATTGTGTTTCTTTGTGCATTGATGTCTTGTATAATACTAATTACCTATTCTTTTTGCTTTTTCTATTAACAAAAGACTACTGTGTGAAGTAAAACATAGTGAAAAAATCTTGTAAACATATTTAGCAGGTACCCCTCTAAGTCTTGGTGAAAATGCGATACTACTTTATAAATTAAAAAGATCCAAAACTGGAATACACTCTGAGATACTGACTTAGTTAATAACGAAAATCGAGCCTGCCATACTCTATGCATATCCAGTTTGCCTACATTTGCATAGATTTTTCCTTGGGGAGAACAATAAATAATCTTACAATCCCATATACGATTGGCCTGGCATGGATCTTCACAGTCTGCTATTAATGAAAACAAACTGTTAGAACAAACCAAATAATAATAAATATTTTCTTACTAGTAAGTCATTTATAGATAGACTATCATCCCACTTTTTTTTCGCAGCCTAAACATATGTTATTGCATCTTCAGAAAGATTCATTTTTGCTTAGATGAGATATGGCAAGCAATTGGAGCCTTTAATCCAGTGATCTGCAAGGATGACATCATACCAGGAATAATCATCATGTTTATGATGGTTATGCCCATCAGGACATTAAGCATTTTTTCTCCTATATAGGCCAGAGGAGAGAAACAAAAATTCATTATTGAAGTGGCTTCAGTCTCTGGGTCCAAATTACAATTATTATTTGCCTCTAAGTCTTCTGATTACATAGGGATTCTTCAATACCAATTTATCTCTTCTAGAAATTTGTTTTTCATTCTTAAAATAGAAGCATAGCTCTACCTTGAACACAATGATGAAAGATGAGCACATGCAGCCCAATCTATTTTTATGAATGAATTGGTTTGATTTCCTTTTTGGCAACTGCAAACTCAAAGCATCAGAATAAATGTGTTCATTCAACAAAAATGCGTCTTGTTTGATTGAATAATGCTGTGATCCAAGGAAAAGAGTCTTAGAAAAATGGAAACGATTTGCAAGGAAGTCAGTGAGATATTCATATCTTAATGGAGATGAAACCACTCTCTCACTGGGATTTTTTAAAGACATAGTTAGATAGTCTTGTTGAACATGAGAATGGTAGGCAGGTATTTCCCATTGGCCCTTAGCTACTAAACAATTATACTTCTCCAGTCATTCCCCAGTCCCATGACTAACTTACTATTTATCTAGTCTCTAGTATTAGCACTTCATGTGTCCATTTGGATTTTGTTGGCTGTAATCAACACAAAACAATGTTAAATAAGCACAAAAGATAAGGAATTCTATAGAAGGTTGTCATACAACACAGATTCAAAGATAATACTCGTGAGCCAGGTTCAGGAAAGAACAAGAATTAGGGAAACTCTACTCAACATTCAAATTCCCACAGGAACATGTGTGGCTTAATTTGGGACACTATGCTAAGAGAAGCCAGAATACTTTGGTAGTTTCAACAAAACTGCACAGAGGAAAGGTAATTTCCCAAAAGGAAAAGGAGGTGCTGTTATCAGATGGGAGAGGGAAGAAATCAAGTATGCACTACACTGTCCTTTATATATTTTTGTCATTGATCAATGCAAGATTGAGAACACAGATTCCAACAGAGGCTAAGAACATCAATACAGGTTCTTGTCCAGGCCTCTTGATTTGTCTCCATCTTACCCTAGCCTTGGTTTCTGACCAAAAGTATGTTTTCAACACTTCTGATTTGAGACCAGGCCTGTACCTGGGAACTCTTGCTGTTTTATAATTTTATATCACAGGACAGACATGAAATTACCAAAGACCAGCCTAAAAATTGGTGTGGTTTTGTTTGTTTGTTTTTATTTTAGTTTTTTTTAAAAAGACCTAATAACTTACTGCTAATAACTTCTGAGCATCACTACCTATTGGTCTGAGTTCATTATAACAGAAATAGTATCAAACAAGAAAAATTCATTTTATAAAACTCAGGGGCAATTAATTTCTGATTTTTAGATACATAAACTTTTAAACGATGTGAAAATAAGGATTCAAGGATTATTTCTGTATTTACCACGAAAACTAAAAAGAGTTTTACATCCCGAATATGCCACAGTGGGCATTTTGACCAATGACTATTTTATAATGTGCTTAGGAGGCCTAAAAGAAATTCTTATCATTATCACCAACAGCAGAAGCACCAATTACTAGCATTTTCTCAGGTTTCAGGATATTCCAGACCTGGAGCTGAATGCTTTGCAGACATCAGTCTCTAATGCATATAGTCACTTGTGAGAAGAATGGTCCTATTTCCATGTAATAGATAAACACTTGAAAGCCTACAGTGGTTAAACAATATACCTGAAATTATTTAGCTAGCAAATGCTTAAAACTGAAGGCTAAAGAAAGGCTCACTGGACTCAAGGTTTTCTCCACTGTGCCATAATTCTACAAAAACCACCAGACATTTTGTATATTATTTAAGAAAAATAAATCTAGTTTATTCTTAGGTATCTCAAATTTAATTCAGGTGACTTAGGTACAGAAGATATCTATAACTTTTTAAATAAAAGGGCGTAAAATTCATTATGGGGGAGGTCAAGAGCACCTACAATATTCAAATTCATGCTTAAAAATAAATTGTAATAACTCTAACAAATTCAGCTGATAGCCTTTTTTAAAAAAATTCTTATTAGTCAGGTCTTACTAGGAAGTAAAAACATAATGAGAAATACTTTTGTATTTATTTTTGTATTTACAAAATTAACCACCTGATAAAAATCATGGCTAATATTTAATGAGTACTCACAATGTGCTCAATATTGAACTTAAAAATATACTTACTTCTCCCCCCATCCTATTTTTCCTTTCTCCTACACTGAAGTTGTTTTCTGTCCTTATATACACGGCTTCCTATCATTGACCTTATTGACATTTTGGATTCTTTGTTGTATGAGGCAGTCCTATGCATCATAGGATATTTAACACTGTCTCTGGCATCAACCCACTAAATGCCAGTAGCAGCACTGTCCACACTGTGACAACCAAATGTATATTCAGACTGGGCACAGTGGCTCATGCCTGTAATTCCAGCACTTTGGGAGGCCAAGGTGGGTGGATCATTTGAGGTCAGGAGTTTGAGACCAGCCTGGCCAACATGGTAAAACCATGCCTCTACTAAAAACACAAAAATTAACTGGGCATGGTGGCAGGTGCCTATAGTCCCAGCTACTCAGGAGGCTGAGGCAAGAGAATTGCTTGAACCTGAGAGGCAGAGGTCACAGTGAGATTGCACCACTGCATTCCAGCCTGGGTGACAGAGCAAGACTCTGTCTTAAAAATAAATAAATAAAATAAAATAAAAATAAAGTATCTCCAGACTCACCCAAAAGTGTTGAGGGAAGACAAGAGGTAAAAATCAGTCCCTGCTGAAAATCACTGTTCTAGTGACTCCCTTCTGCACCTGTTGCTTGTACCCATCCCTGCCACCTTTGCAAGAATCTCACCCTGTCTATAATAACTTTTCTCTCTAGAATCTTTAAATGCTCTCAAATTGTTTCTTTACATTGGCTTTAAATACACAAGAAACTCCCTTTTAAGAATGGTGATTAATTAATGTAAATATTCTCCTGATCGTAACATTGGTATTAACCCCTGTCTTGTCACTCTTCCCCACTTCCTAGCTAAATTTGCTGGAAATCCATCTATTCTTGTGTTCATTTATTCACTTTCATTTTCCTTCTTATCCTCATCTTAAATTGGCTTATCCTTCTCTTTCTCTCCTTCTTTGGGTCATGTGTACAAGATCTTGATTTTCCTTTCTCTCTGAAAGTTTCTTGCCTCCTTCTTCTTCCCTCTCCTTTTCTCCTCCCTTCTCTTACTTTCTCTTTTCTTCCCTCTCCCTCTCCCTTCCCCTCCTCCTTTCTCTTCCCTTCGCTCTCTCACTCACTTTCTCTCTCTCTCCCTCTTTCTCTCTCTACCCTCTTTTCTGACTCTCTTCTCTCTCCTCTCTCTTCTCTTCTCTTCTTTCTCTCTCTACCCTCTTTTCTGACTCTCTTCTCTCTCCTCTCTCTTCTCTTTTCTCTTCTCTTCTCTTCTCTTCTCTTCTCTCTCTCTCTGTCTCTCTCATATTCCACTTCCAGTCTATAACATTGTGGCATTTCTCAAAGTTGATTCCTAATTATTCTTCGATTACTCAAGTTTCTCTGCCTCAGTGATCTCACTCATCCCCTAGTTTTATAGGTGCCTATATGATGATGGCTCACAAAATGTATGCCTGCCTCTTAGGTCTCTCCTTGGAGCATCAGCTAACCACATGTGTCCAACTGATGAGTTGACATTGCCTTTCAAAGATCCTAAGGCACCTCAAACTCCACATGTCCAAAATAAAATTTAAGGTCATTTCATCTTCCAACCTACTTTTTGTCCCTTTCTGTATTACAGTAATTTGATCTTTGATCTATCTTGTTGTGCAAGTGGGAAACGTGTCAGTCTTAAAACTTACATCTTACCTTCATATCCATACATAATCACAAAACATGTAAAGTTAGTGATTTATATGAATCTTAAATACCAATCAATTCTGTCCATTTTTTTTATATTCATCAGTTCTAGCCCAGCATACTACCTTCTTCTCATAGCTAGTTAGGACTTATGAAAGTAGTCTGGCAGTGGGTCCACCTGAATCCATTCTGGCCCACTCCAGCAGGTAAGTCAGAGGAAGGTCAAGTGATACATGTTTACAATGGAGATCACTGATCTCATTACATACTATACCATTAGAAACTTTAAATGCTTCCTCAGTGCCTTGTGAAACACACAATACTTAAAGTTTATATAATAAGAAAATCATATAAAAAGCACAATAGCAAACTCATCATCGAACTATAAAACCGGTGAGATCTATAACAATAATACTAACAACAACAAAGCCAAAACATAGAAGCTTTATTCTTAACCAGCTTACTATTCTGAGAGTTTTACATACATTAGCTAATTTCATACTCACGGCAGCCCTAAGAAATGAACATTATCTTCGTGCCCATTTTACAGGTGAAGAGCTGAGGCTCAGAGAGTTGAAGTGATCTTAAAAGGACACACAACCATTAAGAGTCAAAGACAAGATTCAAATCTCAATAGTCTGGCTCCAGGTCCACAATCTAGATAATCACACTATAATATCTCTCAATAATATAAGACTTTCAATTAGCTCACAATATATACACCAGAATTTTCATGTAATTGAACTTTTCTTACCACTTTTACAGCAGTAAACACCATAAAAATTAGAAGAAAAAAAGCATTCAATGCTTCCATTTAGGAACCATCTAAAATTTTCAATTAAATGTGTGTTGTAATAATGCTTTCTTCTAAAGTGCTTGGACATGGAGGAAATGGAATCACTAACCAACTATGAAATGGAAAGTATCAAGGAAGAGAGGAGAGTCATGTTGAAGATATAAAATGACCTTAATGCTACAAAACAGAATTAAATGCACTACAACTACTAAAGAAGAAGAGGGCATGAATCTGAAGGGAAACCAGAATTTACGACGACACACTTGTGCTATAAACAACCAATACCAACAACAACAGAAGAAGGGCTGACATTTATTTAGCATTTACTATTAAAAAAAAAACTGAGCAGAGCCCTTTAAGGCAGTAACTTATTTGCTTCTCACAGCAATTGTATTTGTGATAAATATTATCACCTGTAATTTGCAGGCAGCTAACTGAGGCTAGAACCACAGTGCTAGAAACCCTGAGGGCTGGAATTTGAACCCAATTTAGTGTAACTCAAGTGATAATTTTAAAAACGTTTTCAGAGAAAAAGAAAACATTACAAACATGCTAATATAAACATAGGTCAGATCTTCCCAGGTTCTATCTGATAATGAGACTGCCCTCCAAGGCCACGACAAAGAAATCTAGGAGAAAATCTTTGGAGGCTCAAGAGAAGGTAGGAAGGTTTACTTATACAACAGCCGTTTTTTCTTCTTTTTTTACCTGCTCTGCTTTTCTGCGTTTTTCTTCTTCTCTGCTCTGAGAATTTGTTAATTGGGTTTCAAAGTGAGAAGCTGTTCTCTAGCAAAAGTGTTCTGCTCCAGCCTCTGGGTAGGTTAATTTTTTAAACCTTCACCGATCATTCTCCGAGCACCACACAGCAGGGTTACTCAAGAAAGGCAATAAATGAAGGCCTTGGCCACCAAGTCAGTATTGGGGAGTATTATTGACCAAAAAAACAGGAATAAAAGATTAAATTCAAATAAAAGCTGAATTGAGAGAATGTTGTCCTTTGTTCTTCCTGACCACTAGAGAACTTGCTTGAAAATAATTACTTTTAGCATGTATTCAAAATGCCTGCCT
>NW_012108363.1:566264-570223 GCF_000951045.1 Mandrillus leucophaeus | reverse complement strand
AAACCAGAATTTACGACGACACACTTGTGCTATAAACAACCAATACCAACAACAACAGAAGAAGGGCTGACATTTATTTAGCATTTACTATTAAAAAAAAAAACTGAGCAGAGCCCTTTAAGGCAGTAACTTATTTGCTTCTCACAGCAATTGTATTTGTGATAAATATTATCACCTGTAATTTGCAGGCAGCTAACTGAGGCTAGAACCACAGTGCTAGAAACCCTGAGGGCTGGAATTTGAACCCAATTTAGTGTAACTCAAGTGATAATTTTAAAAACGTTTTCAGAGAAAAAGAAAACATTACAAACATGCTAATATAAACATAGGTCAGATCTTCCCAGGTTCTATCTGATAATGAGACTGCCCTCCAAGGCCACGACAAAGAAATCTAGGAGAAAATCTTTGGAGGCTCAAGAGAAGGTAGGAAGGTTTACTTATACAACAGCCGTTTTTTCTTCTTTTTTTACCTGCTCTGCTTTTCTGCGTTTTTCTTCTTCTCTGCTCTGAGAATTTGTTAATTGGGTTTCAAAGTGAGAAGCTGTTCTCTAGCAAAAGTGTTCTGCTCCAGCCTCTGGGTAGGTTAATTTTTTAAACCTTCACCGATCATTCTCCGAGCACCACACAGCAGGGTTACTCAAGAAAGGCAATAAATGAAGGCCTTGGCCACCAAGTCAGTATTGGGGAGTATTATTGACCAAAAAAACAGGAATAAAAGATTAAATTCAAATAAAAGCTGAATTGAGAGAATGTTGTCCTTTGTTCTTCCTGACCACTAGAGAACTTGCTTGAAAATAATTACTTTTAGCATGTATTCAAAATGCCTGCCTAAGAGGTCACTCTTCCAGTGTACACAGCGTAGAAGAGATTGGATATTACTTAAAGACTCTGTAGGTGGCAGAGCTCCTAACGTAAGCCTTCATCTAGAATGCCTCTCAGGATTTGCCTCACCGTAAGCTTCTCTCTCAAAGACATCTACAATGGCAAGATAACTTTTACTCAGATGAAAAATTAAATGTTTAAAGAACAATAACAATTTAGGAAGAAAAAAATGATCTGGTTGTGAAAAAAAAATTAAACATGTTGCATATTTAGGGACATTTGTAAAAAGAAATGTCTTATCCTGAAGATGGATTCACTGCAAAGTACATCTAAGGCTCTGTGACTGGACACATATGAGACTTCAATAAACATTTATTCATTATGCCCTAGAGCATGTTATGATTGTTAAAAGCATGATCAAAATTTATTTTGCACTTTACAGCAGAAAATCTCTGACTTAAGTATTCAGGCCACCGTTTACAACCCAATTCTAAATTCATGTCATAAAGAAATTAAGACAGTTACTAGGTAGCTTGCAAAGGTATTGTTTTAAGATGTTCTATAGAAGATAAAACATAGAATAATGTTCCATTGTTACTATTAGAAAACAAGACCTATTTTATTGATAGTAGAGATGTTAGTTATATTGGGCTAAAGTCCTCTTAAAACATACAAAACTCTAATAGCTCAAACACAATAGTTGCTCGCTTCTTTCTTGGTGTCAAGTAGGTGGTGTTGGCAGGTGGCTCTTTTCTCCACAGTGATATAGAGCTCCTACTTCTCTTCTGCCTTGTATAGGTCCCTGTCAATGCCTATGCCCTGGCAGATGAAGAGGATAAAGAGCACACCCACTTTTTAGAGGCCATAACCCAGAAGAGGTACATAGATATTCCACTCATATTTCATTAATAAAAACGAGGTGCATGGCCATGTATAGATGTGAAAAGTGCCAGAACAGTAGTCTTGGTCTGGGAAGCCATCATACTACCACACCTCTGTTGCTACAGAAAAGAACAAAGCGTTTTCACTACCACTTAGTCATCTCCATCACAGATCAATAAAACTAAAAATTCAGCTTCACTGACAAGAAAATTTCAGAGGCACAATGTTTATAGTATAGGTTCCAAAAACCAATCATTCAAAATCAATGTAAATAAATAAGGAAAACAGCACAATTTTAAAGTGGAAAGAATCAAAATATTGGCAAAGCATCATAAAGAAGAAATACAAATTCAATTTTTTGATCTGTGGTCAACAGTTGTGCTATCCTATGCTATTTCATTCCACCGAGGAGGCAGAATATAGCAAAAAAGTCAGACAGACCTGATTTAAATCAAGGTTGTGTGTATTTCTAGTTGTGTTAGCTTGGGAGAGTCAAATAAACTCTCTGATTCAGTTTCCTCTTCTCTACAATGGAATTAGTAGCATCTGTTCATATGGATTCTTAGTAATTAATTACTACGTAAAAAGGACAGCAGAGTTCATGGTACAAAATAAACGTTAAATAAAAAATAATGAGTATCATTATTACTCTTTCTCATATCATTTTTAATTTTATAGGTTACTCAACCTACCCAAAACCAAGGCAAATACTGCCATAGTCAAATACCATAAATCTTGTTTCCAAGTCCCTATAACATTTTCTTCATTCTTGAACCATAAAACTTCTTAAACAGATCTGACATGTGTTTTTACGCCCCTTTCTGATTGCTCATTCAGATTAGGTACTTTTCATATGACGTACCATTATCACTTGATTTGTCTACACATTTTCTATATTTGCTTAGCATGTTGATCTATTTTTAAATTGGACAACATTTGAATATATACTGCAGAAGGGCATCTAAATTGTATCTGGAAAAAACAGATTATCTTTTCAGCCTTTCCTTTTCCAGTATTTAATCTGAGCCATTTGATCTCCATTATTAAATGTGAAAAAATTGAATAGGTATAAAAGAGAGCAAATGGTATGGGCTTTAGACTCAGATAGATCTGCTTTTGACTCTTGGTTCTCAAAATTATTCCCTGTGTTAATCTGGGTGTGTAACTAACTTTTAACCTTATTTTCTTTATCCTTCAAATGGGAGGCAAGCTAGATTTTAAGATCTTTGAAATCAAACACCTCACCTTGATCACTCAAGCATTCATTATTATATTCCCAGTGCCTACCAGAGTGCCCTCCACATAATAGGCAGCAAATCAGGTATCGCTTTTAGTATTATCAGTAATAGGATATTATTAAAGATACCTAGAGAGATCATATACAGCCCTAGGGAGAAGTAAACAATCATGTGTTACAGAAAACAGATTTCATAAAGAAAGATTATAGAAGAGCTAAACAAATAAAAGCATCTCGCCAAAAACCCACCCTCAACTAGTCAGAAATCTTAACAAAGAACATCTTCGATACAGGATTCCATGTTAGCACACGACCAAATGCTCCTAGATACAAAAACCCCTAAAGGTCCTAAGGAAAATATCTTCAGAAAAAGGGAAGGAGAAAAGTGAAATTTGAATTTATTTATTAAATTGAATCCCTGACATCTCTACTGGGAAGGCTATAGAAACAGATGAAGATTTGTCTCCAAATGAATAACCAAAGATAACAGGTCCCCTAGAGGTTGATGTTGTAAAGTGGGCTTTATAGATATTTTCAATGGGATTACATGACCACTTATACTAAAAGTAAGGCAATATTAATAAAGTCCTCTTTAGCTACATATGCATTGAGACCATCACAATGTGCTGAAGACCTGACAGCACCATCTGCTTATCTTTTCATTGGTCCTTGAACTAATGTGTTTTATTCACATGCAGCAGTTACTTAATAAGCATTTCATTGTTTAAAACACAAATGGGTCTTTTATACCCCCAATTTTGGGGGAACTGCATGTCCCCATAAAGCAATAAGGTATATTTTAATTTCACCGCATGACATGACACATTCAGCTTCAATGATTTGTGTTGAGTCACTCAAATTATGAACAGTGGTTCCAAGGCACAAATGCAAACTAGGTCTGGTCGTGTTTTTGCATTTAAAAACACAGGGAAAAATGGCAATTGGAACAAACAGTGTTCAGTCCTTTGCAGAGTTTTGTTTTTAGTCAATGTCACAAACTGAATTACAGATTCAGCAT
>NW_012108363.1:543973-566214 GCF_000951045.1 Mandrillus leucophaeus | reverse complement strand
AAAATTTCAGAGGCACAATGTTTATAGTATAGGTTCCAAAAACCAATCATTCAAAATCAATGTAAATAAATAAGGAAAACAGCACAATTTTAAAGTGGAAAGAATCAAAATATTGGCAAAGCATCATAAAGAAGAAATACAAATTCAATTTTTTGATCTGTGGTCAACAGTTGTGCTATCTTATGCTATTTCATTCCACCGAGGAGGCAGAATATAGCAAAAAAGTCAGACAGACCTGATTTAAATCAAGGTTGTGTGTATTTCTAGTTGTGTTAGCTTGGGAGAGTCAAATAAACTCTCTGATTCAGTTTCCTCTTCTCTACAATGGAATTAGTAGCATCTGTTCATATGGATTCTTAGTAATTAATTACTACGTAAAAAGGACAGCAGAGTTCATGGTACAAAATAAACGTTAAATAAAAAATAATGAGTATCATTATTACTCTTTCTCATATCATTTTTAATTTTATAGGTTACTCAACCTACCCAAAACCAAGGCAAATACTGCCATAGTCAAATACCATAAATCTTGTTTCCAAGTCCCTATAACATTTTCTTCATTCTTGAACCATAAAACTTCTTAAACAGATCTGACATGTGTTTTTACGCCCCTTTCTGATTGCTCATTCAGATTAGGTACTTTTCATATGACGTACCATTATCACTTGATTTGTCTACACATTTTCTATATTTGCTTAGCATGTTGATCTATTTTTAAATTGGACAACATTTGAATATATACTGCAGAAGGGCATCTAAATTGTATCTGGAAAAAACAGATTATCTTTTCAGCCTTTCCTTTTCCAGTATTTAATCTGAGCCATTTGATCTCCATTATTAAATGTGAAAAAATTGAATAGGTATAAAAGAGAGCAAATGGTATGGGCTTTAGACTCAGATAGATCTGCTTTTGACTCTTGGTTCTCAAAATTATTCCCTGTGTTAATCTGGGTGTGTAACTAACTTTTAACCTTATTTTCTTTATCCTTCAAATGGGAGGCAAGCTAGATTTTAAGATCTTTGAAATCAAACACCTCACCTTGATCACTCAAGCATTCATTATTATATTCCCAGTGCCTACCAGAGTGCCCTCCACATAATAGGCAGCAAATCAGGTATCGCTTTTAGTATTATCAGTAATAGGATATTATTAAAGATACCTAGAGAGATCATATACAGCCCTAGGGAGAAGTAAACAATCATGTGTTACAGAAAACAGATTTCATAAAGAAAGATTATAGAAGAGCTAAACAAATAAAAGCATCTCGCCAAAAACCCACCCTCAACTAGTCAGAAATCTTAACAAAGAACATCTTCGATACAGGATTCCATGTTAGCACACGACCAAATGCTCCTAGATACAAAAACCCCTAAAGGTCCTAAGGAAAATATCTTCAGAAAAAGGGAAGGAGAAAAGTGAAATTTGAATTTATTTATTAAATTGAATCCCTGACATCTCTACTGGGAAGGCTATAGAAACAGATGAAGATTTGTCTCCAAATGAATAACCAAAGATAACAGGTCCCCTAGAGGTTGATGTTGTAAAGTGGGCTTTATAGATATTTTCAATGGGATTACATGACCACTTATACTAAAAGTAAGGCAATATTAATAAAGTCCTCTTTAGCTACATATGCATTGAGACCATCACAATGTGCTGAAGACCTGACAGCACCATCTGCTTATCTTTTCATTGGTCCTTGAACTAATGTGTTTTATTCACATGCAGCAGTTACTTAATAAGCATTTCATTGTTTAAAACACAAATGGGTCTTTTATACCCCCAATTTTGGGGGAACTGCATGTCCCCATAAAGCAATAAGGTATATTTTAATTTCACCGCATGACATGACACATTCAGCTTCAATGATTTGTGTTGAGTCACTCAAATTATGAACAGTGGTTCCAAGGCACAAATGCAAACTAGGTCTGGTCGTGTTTTTGCATTTAAAAACACAGGGAAAAATGGCAATTGGAACAAACAGTGTTCAGTCCTTTGCAGAGTTTTGTTTTTAGTCAATGTCACAAACTGAATTACAGATTCAGCATTGCTTCATCTCAAAGCAAGCAATCAATAACTTACCATGGAGACACATTATGATTTTGGTAGACTTAGTAAGTTGTGCAATGTGATTTTCTATTTTTTGGTAACTCCACGCCTCTAGCTCCTTAACGCAGAGAAGGCTTTAATATGCATCAAGGATGGCAGCCCTGCAATCTTGTTCCCTCTTGAGTCTGTGCTTATCAGAATAACAAACTGAACCGCAGAAACCAGAAGTAGGAAAAAAAAAAAAAAAAAAGAAGAAGAAAGAAAGAAAGTGAGTGTAAGAATCATGTC
This sequence comes from Mandrillus leucophaeus, assembly GCF_000951045.1. Classification (NCBI taxonomy): domain Eukaryota; kingdom Metazoa; phylum Chordata; class Mammalia; order Primates; family Cercopithecidae; genus Mandrillus; species Mandrillus leucophaeus. Next base: position 563,876 of record NW_012108363.1, on the reverse strand, counting down.
TGAGAGGCGGCAAAATACAAGATTGCTTGGGTTGATTTTCCTCCCTCCAGCTGTAATCCTTTATAATGCTAAAATAAGACGGAAGTATCATCCTTCCAATTAAGCACCTTTATTTGGTGGAAGGCCTTAGAATGCTCATATTCCACCAGCGAGGTCCAGCACAATCCACATCAAAGGTGTCAAATCAGAGTGCTCAAATCTAGAAAGGAAGCTCAGGTTCTAGGAAATTGTAGCAATAGTTCCAGGCCCTTCAAGCAATGCAAAGAACAGTTGCCTAGAAATCATTAAGGGAAACATAAAAAGCAAGTACAAATGGAATTTCATTTACCTACATATATCAGTCATTAAAAAAACTATGCACACCCAAGATATTTCAAAGCCCTCTGGCCTTTGGGGATCCCATTTGCAATATCCAGATAAGGTGGATCCATTCTATGCACAGTAGGGAAACATGAGATATTTTCATTGACTCCCATACATCCTTTTGATCCATTCACAACATAGCTTAATTTCTAACTGTTATTTTCATCCTATATTGTGTCTTACTATGTCTTTTTTTATGATTTGTTTTTTGTTTTGTTTCGTTTTTTGAGACAGTGTCTCACTCTGCCACCCAGGCTGGAATGCAGTGGCCTGATATCAGCTCACTGTAACCTCCAACCCCTGGGTTCAAGTGATTCTCCTGCCTCAGCCTCCTAAGTAGCTGGGACTACAGGCAACCGTCATCATGCCCAGCCAATTTTTTTGTATTTTTAGTAGAGACGGGGTTTCACCATGTTGGTCAGGCTGGTCTTGAACTCCTGACCTTGTGATCCACCTGCCTCAGTCTTCCAAAGTGCCGGGATTACAGACGTGAGCCACCGTGCCCAGCCGATTTGTTTTCTTATTGGAGATACAGCAGGCAGCATAGCACATGGGAAAAATAAAGTTGAGAGAAGATCTGGGTTCAAATGCCTGCTCTGTGACTTATTAAAACAACTCACAGAGTTAACAGTGGACTAAAATAGATAAAGCGGTAAGGTCCTGGCAGGAAGTTCCTTGTAATTAAGCAATATTACCACTGTATGAGAGTTTCTGCATTATGAGATCTAACCCTATCAAGCAAAAAGAATTAAGCATTATTGTATTTTTTATTTGCTTAATTAATAATTTTACTTGAGAGGTTGTGCCCTGAGTTATCTGAAAGCCTCTAAAGAAAGATCAGAGTGTATATTTTAAAGCATATTTTTTCAACCCTAGCAAGTAAGTTGCTCCATTTTAGAAATATGGACACTAACAACCAGAGATGTTAAGTATTTAGCTCAAAACCACAGATGGAAGCCAGAGCCTGTTTTAAAAACATGATCTTCTGATTGGTAGTTGTTTCTTTTCCAGGCAGATGGCCCGAGCTTTCTGCACCAGGTCCTAGATCTCTACCTTCCTCCAAGAATTTACATTTCACTGAGGCCAGCAAGTCTTTCAGATTCTTGCTTATCTCTGAAGCATTGATTCACAATCAAATTAAAGCCAGCAATGAGATAAATACAAAAGCTCCTTCAGAGCAATGTCTTCTCATAATGCTGGGACACACTGAGTGACATCTTGACTTTCAGCCATGTGACCCTTCTATGGAGTCATAGAAAATTAAATTCATTTGAGGATACTACAGGGAGAGGTTGCTTCAAAGGCAGTAGGGTTTCATAACGAGAATCATTTTTATACCAAATACTTAAAGGCCTCATTATTTTACTGCAATGAGGCTTTTCCGATAGGCTTTGAAATTTGGATGTCGTTGTTTTAATGCTCTCAAAGAAATAAATCTGAATGGTAAAAGGTCATGTAAAATAGTTATCGCGCCTATATGTCACCATTTTAGAACTCAATCTTTGAATCAATAACCCTTTCAAAAGCTACTTTTTAATGTAAATAAATAGCATGTTAGATATGTAATGTATTCCCTTTGGTTTAAATTGATTAATGATACTAGCCATTACCTTTTTTGGAGTCTTAGGTGTATGCTAAATTGTGAGCTAAGCACTTTACGTCAGTTTTCTTTCATCTCTGCAACAATTCTTTGAGAGATGATCTCAATAAATATTTGTTAGAACAAATCAATGTAATAGACCCTGGAAGATACAGGCTTTTGTCTGTCTGAAATGACCCTCTCCTTTCTTTGGCTTCTGTTGGGGCATTACTACCATACCTTGCGTGGTCTCCTGGATGTTTTCAGTTAAGAAAACCTACCTTCTCCAACCAAAGGGAGGGAAGGAAAACACTAGACTGGCCATCGAGAGCACCATCAATCTCCTGGCCACAGTAATAACTCCAGCAAGGCCAATCAGGTAATTGCCTAGGTGGCTGGAATGGAAAATTCTTCTGGGCTTATTCATTATGGGGATATAAGTCTGAGGGTGACAGAGGACTTCTTTTCTAATACTGGAAGAGTTTGAGAGTGAAGCTGAGCAGAGGAAAAAAAGGCTAACAGAAGAAAAGAGTAACACTGACCCAGAAACATCTTTTGAACCTCTGCACTAAACTATGCCTAAAGCCAAAATTCCCCTTGGATTCCAGTCAGTCATTTTCCCTTTCTGGTCAATGTAGTTGGATTTGGATTTCTGTTACTTACAACCAACATTTTATTAATTAATTCCATTTTACAGATGAGAAAAGTTAAACTCTGATGTGTCATATACATTACTCAAAGACACCAAAATACATGGCAAGCCAAGATTTAAAGCCAGGTCTCTAGGTTCCATAGCAGATGTGCTGGCATAGTAATTGGTTTGGGAATCCAATGTTTGCTGCCCTTGAAGCCATCATGTACTTTGAGCTTTTGTTCCTCTCGCTGGTGATAATTTGTCAGTCGTTCTCTAAATCTTAATCCTCCTTATCATCCATGGAACATGATTCTGAGACAATGGTGGAGACCAGCAAGGGAAGAAACTAAACGGTATATCCAGTATCCATCTTTGGGCATTGTATTAAACAATGGTTAAAAAGTGAGAGGGGGAAAAATGAAGAAAAAAAGTCCTGCCCTCAAGGAGTATTGAACTTAAGAACATGCAGCGAGACACATGAATAAGTAATTACAACATAACAAGTATTATATTAGAGTTATTTATTCACAGTGAGCTCTAATTTAAGAGTAAGAGAAAAGTATGAAAAGATATCTAGAGGATGTGAGATTTCCCAGAAGGGATAATACTTAAATTGAGAAGTGAAAGAAGAACAGAAACTTGTCCATTATAGAAAAGTAGAAAAAATAATCCAGACCAATAACACAATATTTTCAAATTCATTCAGTCAGATATAGTTAGAAAGTCAGACATAGTCAGAAAATGGATTTTGATAAGCATCAAATTGATGAATCCAACTTCATTAGCACCACTCTGGCATTTGTTTTTGAATGAAAACATCAGTGATTTAATTCCAGTGCTTTGTGTACTCTTCTAGGATGTTTTAGGGTAAATCTATTTCACTCAGCTCAACAAATATTTATAGAATACTTTTTTTTATGCCAGGCCTAATGCTAGGAAATAAGTAGATGTATGTGGGGAGGGGAGAGGCAGGGGTGGATGGTGGGAAGAAGTTACTTGGTCATGAAAGATGTATTCACAATACTCATGTTCTTCAAAGGAGTTGGGGGAGAGATACAAACAAATAGTCTCAATAAAATGGAATCAGTACTTGTCTTTTGCTATAGGAACACAAAGAAAGCGCATTTTGTAATATGACGGTTCAGAGAAAGATACATGGAAGTCATGTCACTTGACCTGAAAGAAGGAAGAGTTAGAATGAGACTGATGAAAACTATAGTAAGGGGGAGAATTCCAGGCAGAAACAGTAACTTGAGCAAATATTTAAAGGAGTTAACTACCCAGAGTATGCAAAGAATTTAAAATAATATGGTGTTATTTCAGTTCAAAGAAGCTGGAGAGTAGAGACTGGGTCATGGAGGACTGAAAGATCTATAACTTTATTCCACAGTCAATAAGGAACCATCAAAACATTTTAAGCAGAAATGTGACAATGTCAGTCTGATTTTACCTGTAATGTGGAGAACGGGCCTAAGTAGGGTAGAACTAAAGACCTAGATAGTAAGAAGACTTAGTGCAAACTTTAAGCCTACTACATTCATTTTTAACCATGTGTAGACACAGTAGTCCATCCAGTTTGGGGAGCAACTATAATTCAGGATCACTTAGACTCCTTTTCTATCAGCCAAGGCATTGGAACAAAGCTGTTAAAATTTAAAACCCCTTGGCCTCACTGGATTATAAGGACAAGATAGTTGTGGAGCTTGGCCATATAGGTGATATAGATTAAAAATGAAAGCCACATCTAAGGTTAGATGTTAAAGAAGCCTCAAAATTGGCAGAGCTTGCAGTGAGCTGAGATCGCACCACTGCACTCCAGACTGGGCAACAGAGGGAGACTCCGTCTCAAAAAAAAAAAAAAAAAAAAGAAGCCTCAAAATATTTTAAAGACTCCTCTACTCAAGAAAGGATTTTACTTGGTCCTTCCTTTGGCAAGCCTAACCAAATAAAATATTGTTGGCAGGAAAACAAATTATACAGTTCATTGCTCAAACCAATGCAACAAAATCAATTGTGTGGATGGCCTTTGTTTGTTTTAAAGTCATACTGAAATTTTTATTGTAATAGCTCAGAGGTCAATCCTAGATCCAAATCATTTCAGAGTTGTGCTAAAGTAGATCTGTAAGTGCATGCATCCAGTTAGTTATTTTAATGTGTGTGTGTGGTATGTGGGGTGTGTGTGTGTGTGTGTGTGTGTGTGTGTAGAGTTGTGAAGTCTGAGTATACAATGAATGTCAACATTATAGTGAATAAGAAAAGCAATTCCAAGGATAGTATTCTTCACAGTTATAATCTACAAACTAAAGAGTTTTCAGAGTTAGTGTGAACTGAGAGGTGGGGAAGAACTGACTTTTTGAAATACCATACTTGGGATGTTTAGAAATTCTGTAAGAAGCCCAGTGTAAATTCTGTCTTTGAGCGTAATCCGTGCTCATGTGATATGGTCATCCTCTGAGATTCTTCTATGTCTTAGAGCTTAGGAAATGGTGGTAAACCTCAGCATTTATCATGATAGCATATTCATCTAATTTGATGACTTTTATTTTAAAAATTTAGAGTTTCGATTTAGGTTAGCTTGTCACATTGACAATAACTAAAAGCCAGCTCAGTTTTTCTCAAGGAAAAAAAAATGTTAAAGTAATGCCATTATATCTCATAAAATGCACAGAAGAGTAGAACTATCAAGGAGTTAGATGCATATGATACAGACAATGTAGAATTATTAGTGGATCAGATAGGTATTAATTTTACTGTTCCACATCCATTCAACCACTTCGATAAACAGAACATCCATTAAATGCCAGATTGGTGAAAAACAACTTTTTTTCCTTATCCCAAACTTGTTCTGATGATATCAATACTACCGTTATCTCCAAGAAGGTCATGTGGCCCATTCTGAAACTACTCAGCATACTTTATTCTTTGCTACCAGTGATTTGTTCAAAGATGGAATTGTGGTCTGTGTTATAACAATTACAACCATCAAAACTCACTTCTGAGAGTTCTTTCTAAACTGTTAGGAAAGTGGACTCTATCAGGATAGGGTAGAATATGCTGTATGTTGGCAAGGCGTCTCTGCCCATTGCAGGCACTCAAGGTCTGAGGCTGAATAGAGGCTCGATATTGACACAGGCTTCCATGACCACTGAACAAGGGAAGAGAGAATTTGGCAAACTGTAAACACCCCTTTTTCTCTAAATTTATTGGCCAAAAGAAATCATGAGGCCATGCTTGAGTTCAAATTATCAGAGAAGGATAATTCTACTGTGAGCCAGAATGTTATTAAACATGTGTGAGTAGCCCAAATGATTCTCATGGTCTGTTTCTATAGTCATAGTATTCTATTTGCTTTTTCTTATTTGAAAAATATACTCACCACCTTCCCACCCAAGGGTCAACTCCAAAATCCCATCTAAATATGGCTTTAAGCCTAAAGTTTGAAATTTCTGTTCTCATCTTTATCTGGTCTGCTTGATAAAGAGACTCAAACTAACAAAGAAACACATACTCAATATGCAATAGTGAAAAGGAAATAGGATCTCTATAATAAATGCTTTCATACACAGAGGTGAATAATGGAGCCAGATGAAAACACTGACCTCAAATACTTCAGAAATAACACACATTGTGAGGCATTTTACTCTTGGAGGATTGGAAGTATCTTTGGTTAGACTCTAATTCTGATCATTCTTCAGTCTTTACCTTCCTTGGCTCTTGGCTGTAACTTTTGGGGAAAACTTCCCTTTCCAGCATCTAACGTCACTAGATCCGAAGAGAGCAAGTTGAATATGTATGCCTACCTTGGAGACTAACACTGCTTCTGCCCAACAGAACTTTGGAAACACACAGTCATTTTCAGTCTCAAACAGCCACAGCCTATTTCTTCTTGTGGCAATTCACTGCTTTCAAAATTTAGTGAGTTTCATAGGTATCTGAGTCTGGTTTTTACTTGTGCCATAGCCACACCTATAAGTCTTTTGGAGAAATGCCTCTCTTTCTATTTAATTGTGAGGATGGTGAGTCTCTCTGTCTCTGTGGATCAGCTTAGTCTCTCATCCCATTACTCTCCTTAACCTGGGCTGTTTTTATCCAACTGAAAGAATTTACTGGGTACCACTTTAATGGTAAAGGAAAAGTTGGCTTGACTTTCTACTGACTCCTTGCTTCAAGTCTGAGTTCTAATTGAATTTGTAATGCAGAGCCCTTCTCAGTGTTATCCTTTACCCATTAGAAATAAGAATCAACAGGCCTCTTCCTACCTTGAAATTTCCTGTATTTCTAGACATTCTCCTGTCCCTTGTATTCATGCTTGCAGTGACCAATAATTTCCTGAGTGTAAATATTGCTCACAGGTTTCTTATTGGAGGCCAACAAAAATAAGCAAACATACTAATAACATTCTATTTTCTAATATTTTCACCGAGAATTCAAAATCATTAGGCACATTATATGTCTGCAAAGTTACTGAAGACAATTTTGCTAAATATTTTACCACTTCATAGATGAATCACGATTTTTCCACCTCGAACATTTTTCTCACCACTTTCCAGCAGGCCCTGAAGTCAATGCCACATATATTAGCTTTTCTGTTTCATAACATCTCATTTCAGTGCCTATTTTTATAGTACTCAGGATAGGCTCCATTATACCACTGTAATAATCAACCCCTAAATATTTGCAAATTAAAGCACAGATGCTGATTTTTCACTCATTCTGCTGCTCATCATGGGTCAGCAAAGAGGGTCTGCACATTGTAGGCTATCAGGGGCCAGGCTGATGAAGGCTTTCACGTGGCAGATGCCTTAGGTGCTCACATAGCCTGAGAAAACACCATGTCAAAAATCATACACTAGTTCTTAAAGCACTTTCTTTTTTTTATTTTTATTTTTTTTATTATACTTCAAGTTCTAGGGTACATGTGCATAACGTGCAGGTTTGTTACATATGTATACATGTGCTATGTTGGTGTGCTGTACCCATTAACTCGTCATTTATATTAGGTATATATCTCCTAATGCTATCCCTCCCCCTCCTCCCTCCCCACAATAGGACCCAGTGTGTGATGTTTCCCTTCCTGTGTCTAAGTGATCTCATTGTTCAATTCCCACCTATGAGTTAGAACATGCGGTGTTTGGTTTTCTGTTCTTGCGATAATTTGCTGAGAATGATGGTTTCCAGTTGCATCCATGTCCCTACAAAGGACACAAACTCATCCTTTTTTATGGCTACATAGTATTCCATGGTGTATATGTGCCACATTTTCTTAATCCAGTCTGTCACTGATGGACATTTGGGTTGATTCCAAGTCTTTGCTATTGTGAATAGTGCCGCAATAAACATACGTGTGCATGTGTCTTTATAGCAGCATGACTTATAATCCTTTGGGTATATCCTCAGTAATGGGATGGCTGGGTCAAATGGTATTTCTAGTTCTAGATCCTTGAGGAATCACCACATTGTTTTCCACAATGGTTGAACTAGTTTACAATCCCACCAACAGTGTAAAAGTGTTCCTATTTCTCCACATCCTCTCCAGCACCTGTTGTTTCCTGATTTTTTAATGATTGCCATTCTCACTGGTGGGACATGGTATCTCATTGTGGTTTTGATTTGCATTTGCAATCTACTCATCTGACAAAGGGTTAATATCCGGAACCTACAAAGAACTCAATCAAATTTACAAGAAAAAAACAAACAACCCCATCAAAAAGTGGGCAAAGGATATGAACAGACACTTCTCAAAAGCACTCTTTCTTTCTCTCTCTTTTTCTATCTCTCTTCATTTGAATTTAGCTATTGGGCTTCAGAAAGGTCTGTGGATAATCTGACATCATTAGTTTGTCAATTAAATGGAAGGTATATCTGAACTTGAAAAATAACAAAATAGTTCAGATTACACTATTTTATATGAGTCCTTGATTACATTGTGCCTAAAGCCAGATGACTCCTGGGGATTTCATTATGTTAAGTTACTGGCATTTTCAACTGAAATCTTACCAAATAGGACAAGGCAAAGTGCAGCTGAGTTTCAGGCACAGCTAGAACTTTGCATTCAAAGTTCCTGCATGTTCTGCCTTTGTGTCACTTTATGTATCAACCTCATTTTTTCTATTACTAGAAGCTGACCTTCTCCTCAAGGTATTGAGTGGTTTCCATAAATGCCCAATTTTTAAATATTGAAGCTTAGTCCCTAGTGTAAAAGTTTCTGTTGTCTTTTGGATCCATGTACCAAAATCCTAGGGAAATAATCATTCATTAGCTGAAATTAAGAAAGTGCCCTTTGGGAGGCCAAGGTGGGTGGATCATGAGGTCAGGAGTTCAAGATCAGCCTGACCAATATGGCGAAACCCCATCTCTACTAAAAATACAAAAATTAGCCAGGCCGGTGGCAGGTGCCTGTAATCCCAGCTACTCAGGAGGGTGAGGCAGCAGAATCGCTTGAACCTGGGCGGCAGAGGTTGCAGTGAGCCGAGATCACACCACTGCGCTCCAGCCTGGGTGACAAAGTGAGACTCTGTCTCAAAAAAACAAACAAACAACAAAAAAGAAAGAGAACAGAAAGTGCCTAACACAGTACCCGAGTACCCGAACTGTTTCTTTTTTCTTTTTCCTTTTTCTTTCTTTCTTTTCTTTTTTTTTTTTTTTTTTTGAGACAGAGTCTCGCTCTGTCGCCCAGGCTGGAGTGCAATGGCATAATCTCAGCTCACTATAACCTCCACCTCCCGGGTCCAAGCGATTCTCCTGCCTCAGCCTCCCGAGTAGCTGGAACTACAAGAGTGTGCCACCACACCCAGCTAATTTTTGTATTTTTAGTAGAGGCAAGATTTCACCATGTTGACCAGGATGGTCTTGATCTCTTGACCTCGTGATCCACCCACCTCAGCCTCCCAAAGTGCTGGGATTACAGGCATGAGCCACTGCGCCCAGCCCCGAACTATTTCTAAGAGAGCTAATCAGTATGACTAGATCTTAAGATGAAATCTCTGACCCCTTAAAACAATAAATAATTAACAGGGGCTAGGGATGAGGTTTGACATGGATGTTCCTGTGGAAATCACATGGATCAGTAAGCTAGAGGTCACAATTTACAGAAGAGTGCAGTTCCTGGATAAACAATTTGAAGATTGCCCAACAGGTTGCTTTCATATCAAATATTAAAGTAATATCAGGCTGGATACAGTGGCTCACGCCTGTTATTCCGGCACTTTGGGAGTTTGAGGCAGGCAGATAACACGAGGCCAGGAGGTAGAGACCAGCCTGGCCAATATGGCAAAACCCTGTCTCTGCTGAAAATACCAAAATTAGCAAGGGTGGTGGTGCCTGGCTCCCTCCTGAGGCAGGAGGATCATTTGAACTCAGGAGAGGGAGGTTGCAGTTAGCCAAGACTGAGCCACAGTACTCAAGCCTGGGCAAGAGCAAGATCCCATCTCCTAAATAAATAAATAAATAAATAAAGTAATATCAAATGAAACAAATAACTTTAAATCTAATCAAATATTCAAGTCATCCTTATTTCTACAATTTTGTTAAAATTCTAAAATTATAAGAAATTTGTATCTTAGCAACCCTGTCTGAAGAAGCTGTTATTTTATACTTGTTGATGGGCCATTTAATAATAGATAGATTTCTGTTCATGTAAAGGAAGATACACAACTATTTATACTGCATTTAGTGATCAATGAATAAAAATTTCATATAAATTGTATTAATATTAAATGTATTCATTAAATGTCTACAATATACTTGCAACTATTCTAAATATCAAAAATGTATATTATATATCCTAATAAATACAACTTTAGAAGTAAATTTTATTTAAACATTTTATCATTGGATATAATCATAATTAAAGTCTATTAAACAATTTAAACTGTATTTGATGTATTTATTACGGCTATAACAAATTTCCACAACCAAATAAAACAACACAAATGTATTCTCTTACGGTTTTGACTGTAAGTCTGACATAGATTCCCTTGAACTAAAATCAAGGTGTTAGCAGTGCTATGTTCCTTTCTGGAGGCTATCAGGGAGAATCTGTTTCTTTGCGATTTTCCAGCTTATGAGAGGATACTCATATTTCTTGGTCCATGGCCATCTTCAGAACCAGCAACACTGAATCTTTCTGATCCTTCTTATAAAAGTCGCATATTCCTCTGAGTGCTGCAGAAAAATGTTCTCCAATCTGAAGGACTCACGATTAGGTTGAGCCCTCCTGGATAATCAAGCGTATTCTTTGATCTAGAGTCCTTTCCTTAATCACATCTGCAGAGTCCCTGTTGCCATGTAACATACCATACTCACAGGATATGGATTTGGAAGTGAACATTTAAAGGGGGAGTGAAAGAATTATTCTGCCTACCATGATGTACCCGATTCATTTGGATGCTTCGAACACCTTAAAAAGTAGACAAAACCACACACATACAAGCCTGACAAAATGTTCTATACTTGCACAAATTTATTCTAAAATTAACACCAGTGTTTTAAGAAGTTTGTCTTTATTTTAATCTAGTTGTATGCCATCTTAAAATAATGAGAGGCTTAGTTCGAGATCCTTTTAGGGTATCAGAAAAATTACTACGAAATCTTTTGGTAAATGCGGTAATTCTACTAAGAAAGAGAATTCTTTCTTAGACTAGCTAAGGTGACAGAATCTGGGTCACTGATCAATTGATTCGTGATCAGGGCTCAGGACTTAACTGACTTCTTCCAAGGTGATTCAAATTAAAGTCACTGGTACTGAGGCCGCCTTTGCCCTTTTTATAGATAAATTGCACTTGTTACATCAATAAGACTTTTTCTTTAAGGTCCGTGCCTCTAGAATAGATTTCAGTTCTCTCGAGTTGGGATCTCCTGCCAAAGTGATAGATTTTTAAAGCCCTGCTTAGTTTGCATTACATAACTCACTGTTCTGTCAGTTTGACATATTGACCTGTTCTCTTAGAATTCTTTAAAAGTTGATGCATTCCTTTTTAACATAGTATTACAATTAGCAGAGCCATCTAGAGGTTTTAGCTCCTAGAAAATAAGGGATTGAGTCTGGTAGTCAAATGTGTTTTTTTTTTTTTGAGAAATGTGCCTAATTTGTTATCCAGGGACATGCTGTATAACTTTTGATAATTATGTACAAACTTATTCTTCCTTCTGATACAATAGAGTTCTCAGATTTCAAGGACTATTACTTGTGAACTTACAACTCTCTGTGTTTATTCTCTACTGTTTATCTGGATATAAACCTATACTATAGGCAGATTCCTAATGAATACTATACACTTTTTTTTTTTTTTTTTTTGAGATGGAATCTCACTCTGCCACCCAGGCTGGAGGGCAGTGGCCTGAGCTCACTGCAACCTCTGCCTTCCGGGTTCAAGTGATTCTCCTGCCTCAGCCTCCCAAGCAGCTGGGATTACAGGCACATGCCACCATGCCCAGCTAATTTTTATATTTTTAGTAGGGATGGGATTTTGCCATGTTGGCCAGTCTTGTCTCAAACTCTTGACCTCAGGTGATCAGCCCGCCTCAGTCTCCCAAAGTGCTGGGATTACAGGCGTGAGCCACTGTACCCGGCCTATATTTTTTAAAACATGCATGTACACACATACACATATATACATATGCATATTATCTATGTATCTACCTATATCTATATATCTCTACTTAGGAAAAATAAATTCAAAACAAGGAGTACTATGTAAAATATTTAACAACTAGGAGAGTTCAAATGCCAATTCATCAAAACAGATGCCACCTCATAAAGAATGGATACCAGCCATAAACATCCACTGGTACATCCACAACAATGAATGCCTGTTGAATATTAACCTTTTTTATGCTCTACATTTTCTAATTTTCAAGGACACATGACCCTTAACAAACTACAATTATTTTAATAAATCATAATAGCTTTGATTGTTGTTGTTACTGTCATTATTTTTCCTGTTATTCTCCTCAGATTTCTTAATCAATGCAAACACCTTAAGTTAGCTCCTTTTCCCCTGCAGCACTCACCTCTCAAGGAATTCTGACTCCTCTTACTAGAGAAGATTGTTGGATGGCCAAATCAAGGGGTAAAATGCATGAGGGTTGGTAGTGGTTAAAATTGTCTCTTTAATTGGACCACTTATGGAAGAGCTGTAAGAGCTTTTAAAGTTACTGGTTATTACAAGTATTCCAATGCATTTGTTGGTGTCTGATCCCCATCTTTAAAAAAAATAAGTATTTATACTTTAAAACTTTCTACTACAAAAGCGCCTCAAAACGTATTAATATCCAAACACTTTTTTCTCGTTCTTAGAGAAGTTCTATTTTCTTTGTTCTTATCTTTCTAACTTTCCAATGGTGCAAAAGTCCTTTGAACTTGAGAAATCTGACGGCTGTAACATATATTTATGCAACCACATTAACAACACTAATGATATTTAGTCGTCAATTTGGTTAGCTGATTGGGAGAGACACCACAAAAATGAGGTAAACTGTGCTGAATGCCTGTCCATACTGATAGACAAGTCATGACATTTACGATCAATGGAATTGTGAAAAGACCTACTTAGGCTAAATAATCATTTTTTCCTGTTTTTAAAAGCCAGTAAGAGAAAATTAGGTGAATAGTGATCAGGAGCTTAAAAGCTTAACAAATGGCATCATTTAGATTTAAAATGCATAATCCTATTTCAAAGTTCATCTATTTAGACTCTATATTTTCTCAAATTTTAAAAAGCACCTGCAGCACCCTGGAAATACATATTTAATATTATACCATTATGGCCAGTCATTGAGAACAACATTTTGAAAATGTATTCTCTAAAGTGATGAGGTCTTCTGAAGACTCTACTAATTGAAGTGTATTAGTCCGTTTTTATGCTGCTGATAAAGATATACCTGAGACTGGGAAGGAAAAGAGGTTTAATTGAACTTACAGTTCCACATGGCTGGGGAGGCCTCAGAATCATGATGCAAGGCGAAAGGCACTTCTTACATGGCGACAGCAAGAGAAAATGGAAGGATGCAAAAGCGGAAACCCTGATAAAACCATGAGATCTCATGAGACTTATTCACTACCACAAAAACAGTATGGGGGAAACTGCCCCCATGATTCAAACTGTCTCCACTAGGTTCCTCCTACAACACATGGGAATTATGGGAGTATAATTCAAGATGACATTTGGGTGGGAACAGAGAGTCAAACCATATCATTCCACCCCTGGCCCCTCCAAATTCCATGTCCTCACATTTCAAAACCAATCATGCCTTTCCAACAGTACCCCGAAGTCTTAACTAATTTCAGCATTAATCCAAAAGTCCACATTCCAAAGTCTCATCTGACACAAGTCCCTTCTGCCTATGAGCCTGTAAAATCAAAAGCAAGCTAGTTACTTCCTAGATACAACGGAGGTACAGGTATTGGGTAAATACAGCCATTCCAAAAGGAGAAATTGGCTAAAACACAGAGGTTACAGGGCCCAAGCAAGTCCAAAATCCAGAGGAGCAGTAAAATCTTAAAGCTCCAAAATGATCTCCTTTGATTCCAGGTCTCACATCCAGGTCTCACATCCAGGTCATGCTGATGCAAGGGGTGGGTTCCCATGGTCTTGGGCAGCTCTACTCCTGTGGCTTTGCAGGGTATAGCCCCCATCCTGGCTACTTTCACAGGCTGGCGTTCAGTGTCTGCAGCTTTTCCAGGTGCAAAGTGCAAGCTGTCTAGGGTCTGGAGGACCATGGCCCTCTTCTCACAGCTCCACTACGGCGGTGCCCCAGTAGGGACTCTGTGTGGAGACTCCGGCCCCACATTTCCCTTCCACACTGCCCTAACAGAGGTTCTCCATGAGGGCCCCAACCCTATAGCAAACTTTTGTCAGGGTATCCAGGAGTTTCCGTACATCTTTTGAAATCTAGGTGGAGGTTCCCAAACCCGTTTTCCTGACTTCTGTGTACCCACAGGCTCAACACCACGTGGAAGCTGCCAAGGCTCGGGGCTTCCACCCTCTGAAGCAACAACCCAGACTGTACCTTGACCCCTTTTAGTAATGGCTGGAATGGCTGGGATGCAGGGCACTATGTCCCTAGACTGCACACAGCATGGGGACCTCAGGCCTGGCTCACCATTTTTTCCTAGATCTCCAGGCCTGTGATGGGAGGGGTGCTGTGAAGGCTCTGACATGCCCTGGAGACATTTTCCCCATTGTCTTGGGGATTAACATTTGGCTCCTCGTTACTTATGCATATTTCTCCAGCAGCTTGAATTTCTCCTCAGAAAAAGGGTTTTTCTTTTCTATCACATTGTCAGGTTGCAAATTCTCCACACTTTCATGCTCTGCTTCCCTTATAAAACTGAATGCCTTTCACAGCACCCAAGTCACATCTTGAGCACTTTGCTGCTTAGAAATTTCTTCTACCAAATACCCTAAATCATCTCTCTCAAGTTCAGAGTTTCACAGATCTCCGGGGCAGGGGCAAAATGCTGCCAGTCTCTTTGCTAAAACATAACAACAGTCACCTTTGCTCCAGTTCCCAACAAATTCCTCATCTCCATCTGAGACCACCTCAGCCTGGACCTTATTATCCATATCACTATCAGCCTTTTGGGCAAAGCCACTCAACAAATCTCCAGGAAGTTTCAAACTTTCCACCTTTTCTTATTTTCTTCTGAGCCCTCCAAACTGTTCCAATCTCTGCCTGTTACCCAGTTCCAAAGTCGATTCCATATTTTTGGGTATCTTTTCAGCAGCACCCCACTCTGCTGGAACCAATTTACTGTATTAGTCCATTTTCATGCTGCTGATAAAGACATACCCGAGACTGAGAAGAAAAAGAGGTTTAGTTGGACTTACAGTTCCACATGGCTAGGGAGGCCTCAGAATCACGGCGGGAGGTGAAAGGAACTTCTTACATGGCAGTGGCAACAGAAAATGAGAAGTATGCAAAAGTGGAAACTCCTGATAAAACCATCAAATCTTGTGAGAATTATTCACTACCATGAGAATAGTATGGGGGAAATTGCCCCCATGATTAAAATTATCTCCCACCAGGTCCCTCCCACAACATGTGGGAATTATGGTAGTGCAATTCAATATGAGATTTGGGTTGGGAAACAGAGCTGAACCATATCATGAAGAAAAGAGGATTTTATATTATAATACTTCTCCTCTGTTGGCAATATGAGTAAGTGGCTATTAAAAATAGTAGGCACACTTATTGTTCTATATTTAGGAGAGTTTAGTCTCTCCAATTTGACCTTGAATTTTTAAAATAATTTATCTATCCACTCATTCAATAAAAATATATCTATAATTTATTGTTCTACACTCTGGGAATAAAATGATGAAGAAAGCATATACCTTTTTCCTGAAATTCTCTTTTATCTTTTCCTAGCCATTCTTAGCCTCTTCCTCCCAGATATTTCTTACTAAGATTTTAGAATCCTGCTAGGGAATTATATTCTCCAGAAACCCTTTATTGATCTTCCAAGACTAGAAAATATCCTCTCCATGTGCTTTCATGATACTCTATTTAACTTTTTGTAATATTTTCATCCTGGATGGTCACTGGCTGTGTTCTTGTCTGAATTCCCAGTACATCCTGCCCCTGTTTAGTGACCTGTATGCAATTACTGTATCATTCACCATGGTGTTCACACACCCTAAATCCTAAAACAGTCAGATCTCCATCAATAGCATAAATTCAATATTGGTTGAATTAATGCCAGTTAATGTGGGTGGTGTTCCTACTTCCCAAACTTTTATTCTTTAATGAGTCAGTACTATAGGCATAGTGGTACTGCAGAAGCTTAATCATAGCACTGTAGTAGGCACAGAATGTAAAGAGAGCACAAAGAGGAGCCAGAGAACTGGCTCTTGGTGAGCCATGGTCATTTCAAGTGGGAAGTGATAGTTATACCATCTACATGTAGAGGGCTGAATATATTTAAGGGGAAACTGGACCAGTGCTTCCTGAGGGCTTGAGTTTCCTGGTACCTTACCAAAACTATAAATAGATTTTTCCTGTCCCAATCTGAAAGACAGGTGAGAGAAGAAAGCCTCTCCATTTCAAGTTAATCAATGTTTTACTGTAAATTGAACGAACAAGTAGACAAATATCCCACACCAAGGGCTAAGTGAATGAAAGACAGGAGCTTATCGACTGTCACAGCTATCAAAGTGCCCCAATTTCACACTCTGGTACTCTTCCTATTATGGAAAGGAAAAGATACCAACTTGGAAAAATGACCAGGAGAGATGTAGGCTGAAATGAACCTGGTTTTCATAACTTGTCTTGAGAACAGATAACTAAAGGCAGAGATTAGAAATTCACATTAAAATAGAGAGAGAATGACATCTACTGGTTGAGAGAATTTGGCCTTGTAGATAGCTAGTAATGGTTTTTCCCCATAAAGTTTGAATGTTTTCCTTTCTTCTTATATATATAACTCCAAATAATGATAATGGGAATTATCTACACATGATGAGGGGGAAATTGACCTATTATCTGGGCAGTTCTAATAATAATGAAAGAAAGTTAATCCTTAATTGGCTGGCTTTGCAGTTAGAAGTATTTTGCAAATATCTTTAAATGACATTGACTTAATTTCTGTACATGTATAAGCAGTTTTTTTATGACAGTCTCTTGTACAAAACTGTCATCAACTCTCTTGCAAATAAAAAGCAGAAATTTGTGTGTGACAATTTTAAAAATCATTTATTGTGCAAATCATAGGAGCTTTCTGTACTAAAAATTATTTGCATTTCTAAAATCAATTATCAAGGGAAAAAGTCTGTGTGACCTTGGGATTGGTGATAAGTTTTTAGGTATATCACCCAAAGCGTAATCCCTAAAAGAATTGACAAATTGGACTACATTAAAATTAAAAGCTATTCTGTTAAAGACATTGCTGAGACAGTGAAAAGAAAAGGCTCAGACTGGGAGAGATTATTTTGATTTTTTTTTTTTTGTATATTCTAACAGTCTACACTGAGATTCATCCGCTTCCTGTAAGGAGAGTTGAGGTTCTGTATGGCTCATGGGTTGCCAGAGCTGAAGGCAAGGCTGCAATCAAAGGAAAGTCTGATTTTTTAAAAAAAATAAAAACTTCAGATGAGGAGTGAAAAGCTCAAATATTAACATTTGTTTTCTTATCTAGAAGAACAATGTAACAGGAACAAATTAATTTGAGCAGATATTTTGCTTTAAGTAGTTTAGAGCAATTTTTATTTTAAGATAAAGATAAATCCTTTCTAGGCCATTGATATTAAAATAAACTTAATCATTGAATTTCAACCTTTCCAGCATTTGCTTTCTTCCCATAAATAACATTAAAGGACACAAATTCAAATCAATAGTACCAAACTTACCTAGATAAACCCAAGTCAAACATTATGCACTAACTAATCTCCTCTTCTCAAATTTACACGTTTCAACAGTTAGAATTGCAGTCTTATTACTACTGATTTTCTTCAAAAATCAATTAGGGAACAAAGGACTGTTTTTAAAATCATAAGCAGAATAAAAACATATACAGTCATGCATCACTTAACAGTGGGGATATGTTCTGAGAAATGTGTCACTAGGTGATTTAATTGCTGTGTGAACATGATAGAGTTACTTACATAAACCTCAATGCTGTAGCCTACCACACACCTAGGCTGTATGATATAGCTTCTTGTTCCTAGGCTACAAATCTTCATAGAATGTTACTGTACTGAAAACTGTAGGCAATTAAAACACAATGGTATTTGTGTATATAAGCAGACTATACTCCTAGTATTCGGAAGAAAAGGGCTAAGAATACCAAATATTGGTCAATGGATGCATAATCATACACAATCAAGTTGACATAGTCTGTTATAAAAAAAAAGAAATAGCAATATCACTTTAAATTCTTGTTGATAAATGAGGCACTTCAGTTTGTATTTTATTTTACTATTATCTACATCTCACTATAGGAAAACCACTTTTTCCAAATAAAATGTACTTTCATTTATCTGAGCATAAAAGCCATTTTATGTGGAGATTACTTGGAAAGCATTTACAACCCTAAATTTTAAAAATTATGCAAAATCTCACCACTCCAGAAAAATGCTACCAACATTCTATTTGATTTCAAATGTCAACATTATTTGAAAAATTAAATTGGGATTATAGCACACATACTATTTCATCTAGTTTATAATATATAAACTATTTCTTATCAAAATATGTTTATAAGTTCTCTCCCATGTCAATGAAACATTTTTTTAGTCCCTAATGGCTGTTTAGTCTTTCAGTATTTGATGAACCACAACTGATCTAATCAATTTCTCTAAAATTAAACACGTAGACTGGTTCAAATATTCACTATTACAAGAAATACTAATGTTTCTTGCTTTTATAGGTCTTTTTTGGCCATCAAACTACATTACCATTGGTTCTATTTTTTCCAGAATTTCAGCCGTCTTACCACCCTTTTCACTTCTAATTATGGCTACTTTTGTTTTACTACTAACATGATATTTGATCCAATGTTTCTAACTGTCAGGGTCAAAAGTGAAACCTTATCTTTTGGGTCCCCTTATTTAACAGATAATTTGACACATTTCGAAAAACCCAAACTCCCCCTACCCACTGCTTCACTTGATAAAGTAACTTTGAATTTGTGATACAAATTTTATATAAATCATTTTTGCTGTAAGTTTTCATTTAAAACATTTTAATATTTATATGTGGTTTGAGACCCACAAGAACAACAAAGCTGCTTATGTAACTTTTTTAAAGACACAATTAATATATTTCTGAAACCAGAGGCCAGAGGTGAGTGGTCCAGATGGCTGGGGCTGCTCAGCTTCATCGGGTCAGGCAGGAATGTGGCTTCCTCCCATTGTTTTGTCGTTGTTGTTTTAGTCTTATTTGGATTTTGATTGACACATAATTATACATATTTATGGGGTACAGTGTGATGTTTTCATGCATATATACATGGTGTAATGATCCAATCAGGGTAATTAGTGTATCCATCACCTCAAATGGTTGCCATTTTTTTTGTTGTGAGAACATTCAAAAGTCTCCCTTCTAGCTATTTGGATGTACACAATACATTGTTGTTGACTATAGTCACCCTACTGTGCAACAGAATGCCAGAATTTATTCTTCCTAACTGTAACATTGTTGGTGCACCCATCACCCATGCAGTGGACACTGCACACAATGTGTAGTCTTTCTAAACATTCCATGTATGAGTGAGATCATCTGTCATAGGTCCTCTGTGCTTAGCGTATTTCACTCAACATCATGTTCTCTAGGTTCATCCATGTTGTCACAAAGGACAGGATTTTGTCTTTTTTTTTTTTTTTTTTTTT
>NW_012108363.1:518929-543923 GCF_000951045.1 Mandrillus leucophaeus | reverse complement strand
GGTGCACCCATCACCCATGCAGTGGACACTGCACACAATGTGTAGTCTTTCTAAACATTCCATGTATGAGTGAGATCATCTGTCATAGGTCCTCTATTCCTTAGTTACTATACTTAAAATAATGGCCTCTAGTCTCATCCAAGTTGTTGCCAAAGACATTTTTTTTTTTTTTTTTTTTTTGGCTGAATAGTATTTCACTATGTAGGCATACCACATTTTCAAAAATCCATGAATCAATCTGTGAACATTAGGTTGATTCATGATCTTGGCTATTGTGAATAGCATTGCGATAAATGTGGGAGTGCAGATATATTTTTGACATACTGGTTTAATTTCCTCTGGATACACACCCAGTAGTGGGATTGTTGAATCACATAGTAGTTTTATTTTTAATTTTTGAGAAACCTCCATATTATTGTCTGTAATGGTTGTGCTAATTTACATTCCCACCCACAGTGTATGAATTCCCCTTTCTCCACATCCTCAGCAGAATTTGTTACCTTTTGTCTTCTGATACCTTGTTTTAGTGTCCACCCCCTGTCATGTTATACCACAACTCTCTCATTATGGAGGACTTAAATAGCAGTTTTACTGAGCTGTAGTTCATATAAAATTCACTCTTGCAAAGTGTACAGTTCAGTGGGTTTTAGCATATACACAGAGTTATTCAGCTGAGTTCTTAATAACTCAGTCCCAAACCTATTCACTAGACTAGAGCAGTAAGTTGTTATGCATTGGCAGAGGGGACATGTGGTGGCCCAGACAGGAGTAATGTAAAGTGTTTCCACAAATGGGAAGCTCCAAGCAGAATATTAGAGCCTGAATGGGATATGGGGGACAAACCTGAAGAAGGATAGTATGAAGTGCCAGAGTCCACCAGGATGAGAAGGGCATCCATGGTGGGGAGAAGGAGGAACAGTGTACCCAGATGCTCCTGGCACAGCCTGAGCAGGATGAGGCAAACATCCCCCTAAGAGTGTGGTCCAGCATGATGTGAGTCCAGCAGGGTGAGGAGGTGGATATACAGTGTGAGCAGGCATCCAGGAATGGGAAGTCAGAGATGACCAGAGTGAAGAGGGCATCAACACAGAGAAGGGATGGCAATAGAAATAGGAACATCATACACCGGGGCCTATTATGGGGAGGGGGGAGGGGGGAGGGATTGCATTGGGAGTTATACCTGATATAAATGACGAGTTGATGGGTGCTGACGAGTTGATGGGTGCGGCATGCCAACATGGCACAAGTATACATATGTAACAAACCTGCACGTTATCCACATGTACCCTAGAACTTAAAGTATAATAATGAAAAAAAAAGAAATAGGAGATTGGTAATGTACAGGGAATTGGCCAAATAAGTACACATCAAAGCGTAACAGGGGCCAGTCTTATATCATAGAACTGTGGTATACATAGGCAAAAATGATGTCTAGTATGATCCCTGAGGTGACAGAGTGAAACTGGAAATATATGTGAATTTATGGTTTTTGATATATAACAATAGATACAGAAATAAATGTAGAGGTAAGTGCATATGCATATAAGGGTGCATATACTTATTGCAATCACTGACATGACCAAGAACCAAAAACACCCCTAACAACAAGCATACCTGAGGCTCAGCTCCTAGTTTTTTTAATACTCATCTCCACCAAAAGGCACTCATTTGTTTTAAAAATGGCTGCTTCCAAAACGGAGGCAGTGAAAGTAAAAGAGGAGGCTGGCACATGTTTTTGTGCTAGATAGAAAGCAAGCCAGTATGAAAAGAATGACTAAGCCATGTCAAAGGGATATAGGGAAAGCTTGAAGGGGCTCTTGTTGTCCAAATCTGAAGCAATCTGACTATGAAAGTAACCAACGTAATGACTTAGAAAGCACTGGCAAAAATAGAAAGCCATGAGTCTATAATTTGGTGAAGAATGGGATAGATGAAAAGTAAGGCCCCACAAAATATATATTAATTACAAAAGAGAAACTAGTGGCTCGAAGACACCAACTTAATCAGAAATCAAAGTGAACATCATTAGTAGTTCAGCAGATCAAATTTATGCGTCACCTGATAGGGTGCAGGGAGAAGGACACACCACCACTTCTGCAGCCTTCCTGATAAAAATTCAGAATTTAATATAGTCATGAGTAAGCAAAAAACAGATACAAATTGAAGGACATTTGAAAAAATAACTGGTCTCATCTTCAAAAGTGTCAAGGCCATGAAAGTCAAGAAAAATCTGAGGAGAAATTGTTTCAAAACATAGGAGGTAAAGGTTCATGACAAGTAAATGCAGTGAAAGACTCTGAACTGGGTCTTCTGGCTATAAAAAAAAAAATACTGGGATAACTGGTGTGACTAGAATAGGATTAGTGTATTTATGATGGTAATATGTCTGTGTTAATTTCCTGATTTTGACAGTTTGCTGTGATGATGTAAAATAATGGGGTATATTCTGCAGGTAGACCAATGTTCTGTTGTTTCAAAAGAATAAAAGATAAATTTCAAAACCACAGGCAAAATAAGAAACATTCTAAAGCAATTCATTACACAAAAAATGCAGTAAGTACACACTAAAATATTAGGTAGTGAAGGGACATCAGATTAGCCCTCTGAAATGTTACAGGAATAAAAAGCAATTTGTCCTTTCCTGTAAATCTGAGATGATTTCAAAATATTTTAACATTCCAATGAAAAAGGATCTGAATTTCAGATAAATAGTAACATTCAATTCTTTTCATCATCTACAAAAGCCAACATATGACTGCAGGAATTGAAAATAGCTCATAAGGCTCAGGAAGATTATCTTGTTTGATTTTTCCCACCTAGGAGAAAGAAAGCAGAACCACAAAAGAATTGTGCTTCTCCTTTCTCAGCATCAAGAGGACATTTGATCATCAAAGCACAACTTTCTTTCTGCCTCTTGCAGAAAATTTTGCCTGCATAACTGCCAAGTAGCTCCTGGATTCAGCACCTAGGACAGTGCTTGGTAGACCATAGTAACAGAAATAGTAGTGGTCACAGAACACTCTTAATTTAACGTTATGCAGAGAGGGAAGGTCAAAGCCAGAATTTAAAGGTGGATTATTTGGCTTTAAGAATCCTATTAAACAAATCTTTGTTGACTAAAACTTGATAAATTTACTCTTCTTAATTGGGTAGTTTATTAAGCATGAAAAGGCTAATTTTCCCACTGGATTGCTTTGTAAAATCATTGAAGATACAATATTGCTCTGCTTTAAAAAGCATCTGCATTTAAGAGGAATGTAAGCCATAATGTGATAGTCAATTTTATTTGTCAATTCGACTAGGTTAAGAGGTGCCCAGATAGCTGATAAAACATTATTTGAGACTGTTTATTTGAGGGTGTTTTCAGAGGAGATCGGCATTAGAATCAGCAGACTAAATAAAGAAAATCCACCATTACCAAGTTAAGCTGAGTTAATCGAATTCGTTGAAGGCCTAAATAAAACAAATAGGTTGGATTAGGGCAAATGTAACCTCTCTTGTGGAACTGAAACAATCACCTTCTTTCTTCCAACATCAGAGCTCCAGGTTCTTGGGTCTTTGAACTCTGGAACTTGCACCAGAAGCCCATCCAGTCCTTTGGTCTTGGGCCTCAGACAAGGAGTTACACAATCAGCTCTCCTGGTTCTCAGGCCTTTGGACTCATATTGAATTACACCACCAGTTTTCCAGGGCCTCCAGCTTGCAGACAGCATTATCGTGGGACTTCTTACCTCCATAATCATGTGGAACAATTCCCAATTCCCATAACAAATCCCCTCTTATCTCTCTCTTTTTATATGAACTGTTTTCTTTCTAATTCTATGAAACAACTGACAGGGAGTTGAATATTCCTACTTCATCATGTAGGAATCATACCATGCCCAAATTACTGTTTTTGAGTAGTAAAGAGTTAATGAGATAGTAAAATATTATCTCATTAAGTTACAGAGAGAGAAAGAGATATATATATATATCAAAATATATATATATAAGAAGATAGATCTTTAATAGATCCATTATTTTTGTTACTCCATTAAAGTCACACTTTGTAAATAAATAGAAATTTTGAAGTTGAAATATTTTATTTATTTTATCTTATACGTTCACAAATGGAACTAAGCCATTCAAAACTAAATTCTGAAAATGTCATATTAATTAATTTATTCAATAAATATTATTGAACAAGCACTATTCACCAACTCCACTCTAGATGCAGGAGAAATAATTACACAGAGGAAAAAGCAGCTGATTAATGTTATATAAAGGTCTCACTAATGAATTCTGTTTTAACAATAAAGATACCGAATTTCCCAGTCATTCATATATTCATTTATTCATTCACTCAAAATAGATGTATTCCCTACTTCTCCCCAGAATGTGGTTAAAGATATGAGCTCAACAATAGCAAAAGCAATATAACAAAAAACAGGTTTAAATAAATCACTGAATAAAATACTCAAAATGTTACAAAATCTAAACAAACTATTTTTGAAATTAAATAGAAATGCTTGAGGTCAAAATAAGAATAAGAGGGAAAAGGAAGCACTGTTGACACAAAATAACAATAGCTAACGTGTTTTCTAAGTATCGGAAAATCGTACGTTCTTATCTCATTAACTCTTTACTACTCAAAAATGGTAATGTTGGGATGGTATGATTCATTGAGGAATCAAAACTAAATTGAAGTAATATTCAACTCCCTGTCAATTCTCTTATAGAATTAGAGAGAAAACAGTTAATATAAAAATTAACTGGAAATCTGGAAAGATGAAGTGGTTTGATTTTTCAACTACAGGTGAATTGTTTTCCAAATGTGGTTATAAGGCAGGTCACTGGTGCTGTTTGGGGAAACATAGAGAATGGTGAATGAACTGAATGCATTCCAATGTTCTGATTGTTTCCAAAGGAAAAAAAGACAAATTTCCAAAGAAAATTCCTGGAAGAAAATTAAATCAATTGATTATACAGAAAATTCATGAGCACTTAAAAAATAAACTAGATCAGTAAGGTTCACAAAAATACTAACGGCAATAGCTCTCATGTATCTCATTTCAAGAGTCTCATTTTGAGTATACTACATGCCAGGTACTATTCTAGTGTCTATATAAAAATTAATCCATCTAACCCGGCAAATATTCTATGTAATAGAAAAAAAAAGCCATTTTATAGGTGGAAAACGGAGACATAGGTTTAATGATTAATGCAAAATCATTTATATAAAAATTGACAGAATCAGAATTTTAATTCAAGCATAATGATTTTAGAGCCTACACCTTTGATCTACTTTTGTTAGAAAAAGACACAATTACAATGTTATTGGCAAGTGCAGAGTACCCCAACATTACTCTATTGGGTGCCTGGCATATACTAAGCATATAATGGCTATTTGTCAAGTGAATGAGCCTTCTAGCTATTTCTATTATTTTTGCCTCAACACCTTTATACATGTTGTTTCCTTTGCCTATAATATTTCTTCAACATCTTTTAAAAAGAGAACTCGTTTTCAACATTTGGATCTGAACCTGGGTATTCTCTCCACAAATAGACTTCCCTGACTATCTTTCTAGCATGGACCCCAATCATATATCTAGACAAATATCCATATATATTCAGGCCTATCTCAACTTGAAATCATGAAATCAATCTACTTGACTTATTTGCTTGCAGTTAGTTTGTGCTCTCCCAGTAAGATATAAGGTGTAGAAGAACAAGAGCTCTGTCTACCATGTTCATAATTCTGTGTTCCTACTAGGCTTTTAATACATGTTTGATGAATAATTGAATGAATAGATGGAAAGAAGGATGGATAAATAATGTATCTGAATTTAAGATAGGCATTTGGTCATAACTTTTATATTGTGCAGGTGGGCTATATGTATTTCCAGCTGGTTAAATTACCAAGCCCCCCAAATCTTCAATTTACCAAAATAATAACAGATTAGAAAAGTTCTCTAATTGCATGATAGATGGTTTCATCTTTAACACTTTTCAAAAGTTTTTTTCTGTTTAGTAAAAACAAAAAAATGTAAAAAGCAGAATCCATAAGCTCTAACATAGATGTCTAAAACATTTTATATTCAATTATTTTCATTTGTTGTAATATTAGTAGACAATCTCTAGAATCATTTCTATACTCAAAAATATTGTTATCTTTCAACACAGTACATACTAAGGCTTCATCTATGCTGTTGTTGTTGTTCTGTGTGTGTGTGTACATATGACAAAAAGTTAAACATCATAAAATAATATACAGAAGAAGAATTTTAAAAATTGTTTTGCAATGACCATGGAAGCTTACGCTGTTACTTTTTAAACATGTAAGTCCAGAAATGTTATTAAAAATAAATTACAGTTAATACCATGAATAAATGTTAGATTCATGGGGAAAATGCTGCTTTATAGACATATATTGAACATTAGAAGATATAAGAAGTCCTGCTTTTAAAAGTATACATCAAGCAGATATTGGAATGAAATTTTCATTCTTCCCTAAACATAAGCATGTCTTCTTAGGTCATGTATAAATGACAATATAAGTATAAGGAAATCTGAAAATGTGGGTCCTTTCCTCTCTACTCCCTACTTTCTCCATCACTTGGTATACTTACTTAGAAGCAGGACAGGGCCCTGGATTCCAAATCTTTTATTCCCCTCTTTCATAATCACTGCATGCCACTGCCCACACACAAACACACTCAACATATTCTTTTCTGATACAACACCATTCCATTGGCTATAATAAACTGAACAATATTAAAAAGGACTTTTAAGAACTATTGACCTCAGGCAATTTGAGTACCTGTTCAGAAAACTATTCTCAGTCAGGGAAGACCTGTTGATGTCTCAAATCACGCATTCTGGGCACTTTCTCTGTGCCTAACCTAAACCTCGCGTCCTCTATCTGAGGCTGTACACATTTCAGGTCCTGGGTTTAGTCAACATGGAAAGACTGCCATCTACTGAATTACAGGCAACTAATTTGGAATATTGACGCATGTTTGATTTAATCTTGCCTGTGGTGACTCGGTTTTGTTTTTTAATTGAGGATATCACGAATTCTGAGCCATTTCAGGGAGAAGGCAAGAGGACGACTAGCATGGAAGTGGTGACTAACAGTAAGTCAATAATAATTTCCACAATAGCCACTTGTTGAGTGACAAAATAAAGTAACAATCAGGTGATTCTCAGTTGAATAAGAATTAGGAAAAACAGAATAACAAATGTATTGGGTTATTTCCTATATACATACTGATTTCCTAATATACATACTGAGATTATATTGCCCTATTTACCTTTTCTGCCTGCAAAAGCTGTTAACAACCTTTTCGTTGCTGAAATGGTAAAATCAAAACAGTCTGCTAATGGGAAACAAACAAACAAAACCCCACAAACAAACTATCAAATCAAAGGGGGACAAATCATAAAGATTTCTTATGCCTTTCTGTGCTTGCATCTTCATTCATGTGATCCTTGCCTCTTGTTATCTACAACTTCACCAATCTTTACCCAATAGATAAAAGAAAAGAGCTTTCTCCAAATTCAGATTACAGCAAGCAAACAACAGTCAAATTTCTTACAACAACAGGAATTATTTATTATGGGCCAAAACAGAAAAAAAAATTTTTTTTTCACTAAACATGATTATCTGAGGTTTAAAGAAAAGTTAGTGTTGAGAAATCAAATATCAACTCATTAGAGAAAATAGTAGATCATTCTCAAATTCACTATTCATGAATATTGATGTTCATTAGTTGAAACAGAAAGCACAGATGCAGAAACTACCTAATTTACAGAACGGTTACCTGAATGATGCCAAGCACTTTCCAAAGACAAATAAAAGCTTGATTAATGGCTCAACAGCCAATGAAGCTCATTTAAATTCACTCATGGGGGAAAATGTAATTTTCAAACTAAGCTAATAAAATCTCAGTTTCTTGTACTAAATTAACTTTATTAACTTCATTGTTTAAATTCATGAATGACTTAACATCTAAAATGTGTTTACTATTAAAAACTCAATAGTTTATTTCATTATTTTAATAAGTCATTAATCAAATACCAAAAAAAAAAAAAATCCTCTAAAGTCATGCTTATCAATGTGTTAATGTGTAGGTTCCTGTGGAAATGGCCTGATTCCTGCATGTATACTTTAATAACTATTTCATCACTATTGTAAATTTTCAACAAGTGAACAAGTGTATGAATGTCGCACACAAATAAATTAGAGCTCTGAAGTTACTTATGAACAGCCAAAGTACTGTGCTTGCTACTAAATCTAAAGATTTCACTTTCCCAGAAAACAACAGGTATATAGATATGGAGGTTTTCTTTTTGGTAAAAATACTAAAAATAGCAGCACAAGTTAGTGAGACCTACTAATATCTTAGAAGGTGCATACTAAAGAATTTGGGAATAAAGATTCTAAGTATATGATTTAATTTCTAAGTATTCAACATGATAGACCAATAAAGTAAATCTGTAAGAATATTTGTTTAACAATCACAATTAAAAATATCAATTATTAAATATAGATTATATGTGTGTGTGTGTGTATATATATACACACATTTTTCTTTCTTTCAATTTTTCTGTATGTTTAAAAACTCAGCTAACACATATTATGGACAAGAAATAGCAGACACCTCAAATAGCAGAGTTTCTCTTTTCCATCTTTGAGTAATGCCCAGTCTCAAAAATGCTATTTTTGAGTGCTATTGATTAATGTCTTGATCTAAACACATATCTTTATTATTATGCTCTAATGTCAGAATTGGTGATACCAAGAGTATAGGTATATATCAATAAAGATTTGCTGTCCATAGATATTTTAGGGTCTTATAATTGTTAGAAAGCTCAAGTAGGTTAAAAGACTGCTAGGTTACTATACAAAGTTGAATATCGAAATGACTAAAAAGGATTGAAAAACAGAAATTTGAATTACCAGCCCAAGAGCTGGGTAACCCTCCCCCTACTAATAAAGCATTACTTTCACTTGGAGTTCATTCTAATTAACAAAACCTTAAGATTAAACTCTGGAAAATAAAGTAAATAAGTGCCTCAGCACATCGATGCATACATACACCAGGCAAGGACAGATGGTCATTTTTTAAAGTAGTCTCAATTTGCACTTCTAAAATATAAAAGGGAGGAGGTCTGCAGACCAGCTCCCCAGGGAAAGGAGTAAAAATTCTTTCTAAAAGTATTTAAAGTAGCTGACCATATTCTTAAGAGCATACAGGAAAATGAAGAAATATTTAATCAAGAAAATCCACTGAAATTCAGTAAGAACAGTGAAAGTCTGGGGAATTTGAAGCACAAGCTGCTCTCTCCTTCCTCCCACCCAGCCTAGCATGATGGAAACTCCATTACAGTCTAGAGTAGCCATGAGCACAGAGCTCCCTCTTTACCGGCAACCAATTAAGAGTTATGGTATTGTTGCTCCATTCCCAGTAACAGCTGCATGTCAGCATTTCTCATCCCATCCCTCACCCCCAGCTCTATGTTATAGAAATTAAATTTCAGGAGTATAGTTGAGAGGGCAAGAGCTCTCCTTACGCCTAACCCTCACTTGTGAGGCAGAGGATACTGAAAATAATGGAGCCCTAATTGCCCTTGCCTGGTTCATCTGTAGGGAAAAGAATCTATGCCAGAGAGCCCTACCAAGAAGACAAAAGAAAACTCTATGGGTATCACACAGAGAGAAGCATGCCACTGTCCTCACACCAGTTCAGAAGCTCTGGCTCAGAGACTTTCCCAGGGGGAAAAGGCAGGCCATAAGACAGATAGTTCCAACGCTCTCTCCAAAGAAATGCCTAACCAAGCTCTTCTGTTGGACAGGAATTAATGGGAAATTGTTAACTTTATTAGAGATACAAACTAAACCATTGACCAGCTAGCTTACCAGAGAGAACCAGGAAAAGGAGTTAAGACTCTTCCAGGGACTAGAAAAAAACTCAAACACTGACCTCAAAAATTACGCCTGAAAAGGATCTTTGTTAAAGTGGATCAAGTATGTGGATAAATTTATAAACCAAGGCATTGTTGAAAATAATAAAGCAATTAACTGGAACTTAGTGAAGCTTGACAGCTGGATGTGGTGGTAGTGAGGAAGGATGGTCAAACAGGGGCCTGCTAAAACCATTATCAATTCAGAATAACCATATACATTCCTAAGGCTGAACCCTCTGAGGAGTAACATCAGAGGATTCACAATGCAAGAGAAATAGACCTTACTAAAATAGTCCAGCCAATTATTAAATAAATAAGCAAATGACAAAGAAACATCCAAATGAAGACCAGAGTCACTATAATATATTAATATATTATAAATGTCACTATAATATATTAATATGAATGTATTATATATAATAGTGTATACTAATATATTCTATATTAATATATTGTTAATTCCCTGGAGGAGCTGGATGTCAGCATTTCTTATTCCATCCCTCACCCCCAGCTATATGTTATAGAAATTAAATTTCAGGGAGTGCATCGAGAGGGCAAGAGCTCTCCTTACACTTAACCCTCACTTGTGAGGCAGAGGATACTGAGAATAATGGTGCCATGGAAAAATGGAGTCTATAGAATATTATTCTGTATTAATATATTATTTATATATTGTATACTGTATATTAAATACTATTATAGTATATAATATATTAATTATATATTGCATAATATATTATGAACATATAATATGTTCATAATATAACATACATTAATATTAGTCACCATATTGACTAATCTAAATTAATATATAAACATATTTAGTAATATGTAATAAATTATTATATATTAACATACATTCTATGAATATATTAATATTAGTCACCATAATATTAATATATTATATAAAATGAACAGTTTTCAACAAAAATTATGAGACTAAACCAACAGCAATGTGTGACTTATACACCAGAAAGAAAGCAGTGGAATGAAACTGTCTTTGAGAGGGACAAAACATTATATTTAACAAACACTTGAGATCTGCTGTATGGTCAAAGAACTAAGTGAAACCATAATAATGGTGACAATGGCTTATCAACTAAGTAGACAATGTCACCAAAGAAATAGAACTTACAAAAGAACCAAATCGAATTATGGAGCTGAAAATAAAATAACTGAAATGAAAAATTTGTTAAAGCGACTCAACAATAGGTATGTACTAACAGAAGAAAGAATTTGTGAACCTGAAGATAAATAATAGAGTTTATGCAGTCTGAAAAACAGAGCAAATAGAATGAAGAAAAACAGACCTCAGTGAAATGTGGAACACCTTTAATCACACCAACATACACATAAAAGAAGAGAGAAAAAATACTGATAAAAATATTGCTTGAAGTATACAATTCCAAATTTATTTAAAAATAACAAGGTATACTTCCAAAAAGCTTAACAAACTCCAAGTACAATTAAAAACAAAGATATACACACAGAGACACACCATAATGAAAACTCTGAAAGTTAAAACCAGGAGAAATATCTTATTAAAAGTGGCAAAAAATAAATTAATAAATAAAGAATTCATCACCTATAAGAAAAAATCCCAATAAGATTAACAGCAGACATCTCTTCAGAAACAAGGGAGGGCAGAAGACAGTGGGAAAAAAATACTCAACCAATGCTTGGGAGATGGGAGAAGAAAAACCTATGAACCAAGGATTCTATGTCCAGCATAATTGTTTTTATAATAATAAAGGATTATACACGGTGACCAAGTGGTTTTTATTCCAGGAATTCAAAGTTGGTTGAACATTCAAAAATAAGTTAATACAACACACCACGTCAATAGAATAAATATAAAACCCACCTGATCAGCTCAGGAGTCAGAAAGAGTACTTGACCAAACCCAAAACATTTCTGATAGAAATACTCAACAAGCTAAGAATAGAAGGGAACTTCTTCAACTTGATAAAGAGTATCTATGAAAACCCACAATTACCATTACGCTTAATGGAAAAAAAATTAAATTATTTTTCTCTAAGAGTTTAAACAAGACAAGAATGTATTCTGTTGCCATTTCCACTTAGTATTCTTTTAAGACTTCTAGCCAGGGCAATTGAGCAAGAAAAATAAATTAAAGGTATTTAAATTGGCAACAAGGAAGTAACACTATCTCTCTTCCTAGATGGCATAATCTTATATACAGAAAATTATAAGAACTTGTCTAAAAAACTATTAGAACTAACAAAAAAGTTCAGAAAGGCTGCAAAATAACAAATAAATATATAAAATTCTGTGTGTTTCTATATGCTTGCAATAAAATTCCAAAAATAAAATTAAGAGAATAATTTTATTTTAAAATAGCATCAAAAATAATAAATTGCTTATAAATAAATTTTACCAAAAGGAGTGCAAATTTTATACTCTGGAAAATACAAAACATTTTTAAGAGAAATTAAGAAGTTCCAAACAAACAGAAGCCATTCTATGGTGATTGATTGGAAGATCTAATATTGTTTAGTTGGCAATTATTATGGAATAAGTTGTACCCTGCCTCCAAAATTCATATGTTGACATCCTAATTAATCCTCAGTACCTGAGAATGTGACTATATTTGGATACAGGATCTTTAAAGAGGTAATTAAGTTAAAATGAAGTTATTAGAATGGACCTCATCCAAAATGACTGATGTCCTTATAACAACAGGAAAATTTGCACACAGATGCATATACAGGAAAAACGATGTAAAGGCACAGGTATATGTTGACCATCTATGAGCCAAGGAGAGAAGTTACAGAAGAAACCAACCATGCTGACACCCAGATCTTGGACTTCTGGCCTTCAGAGTGTGACAAAATAAATTCCTATCATTTAAGCCACTCAATCTCTGGTACTTTGTAATGGCAGCCCTTACAATTTAAGACAGAAAAAATTCCCAAATTGACCTATAGATTCAATGCAATTTCCATCAGAATCCCAGCTGGTTTCTCTGTAAAAATTGACAATCTGCTTTTAAAATTCATATGGAAACTCAAGTAACCCAGGAATAGTGAAAACATTCTTGAAAAAGAATAACAAATTTAGAGGTGTGACACTGTTCAATTGCAAAACTTAAGGTAAGCCTACAGTAATCAAAACAGCACACTATTTGCATAAAGATAGAGATATAGATCAAAGGAATAGAATTGAATTTCCAGAAGTAAACTCTCACATTTTTTATCAATTGATTCTCAACAAAGTTGCCAGGACAATTTAGTAGGGGGAGGGGGGAAGAAGTCTTCTCAACAAATGATACTGGGAGAACTGGATATCCACTTACAAAAGTATAAAGTTGGACCCCTATATCACACTGTGTACCAAATTAACTCAAAGTGGATTAATAACCTATATGTAAGAAGTAACACTACAAAACTCTTGGCAAAAGAACATAGGCACAAATCATAGCCTTGGATTTGGCAATGTTTTCTTAGATAAGACACTAAAAACACAAGCAACAACAAATATATTGATAAATTTGACCTCTTCAAAATTAAAGACATTTGTGCCTTAAAAGACATTATCAAGAAAATGAAAAAATAACTCAGAAAGTGGGAGAGAATATTTGCAAATTATATGTCTGATAAGGGACTTATATCTAGACTATCTAAAAAGCTCTTAAAGTCAATAGTAAATCATGTAACCCAGTTTTAAAACAGACAAAAAATTTGAGTAGATATCAAGAAGATATACAAATAACCAATAAGCACATGGGAAACATGTTCAGTACCATTAGTGATCAGGGAAATGCAAATCAACATCACAAGTGAGATACCACCTCACAGTCACTGTGATGCTTATACCAAGAAGATAAATAATCAGTGTTGGAGAGAATATAGAGGATCAGAACTCATATGCTGCTGGTAGAAATGTAAAACAGTGCAGCCACTTTAGAAAGCAGTCTGGCTATTCCTCAAATGATTAAACACAGAGCTAACGTACGATCTAGCAATTGCATTACTAGGTATATATTCAAGAGAAATAAAAACATATCCACAAAAACTTGCGCACAAATGTTCACAGGATCTTTATTCAGAATATTCAAAAGGTAGAAACAACCCAATGTCCATCAACTGATGAATGAATAAACAAAATATGGATAAATAATCATACATTGGAACATTTTTTCAGCAATAAAAAACTAATTACAAACTCGGGAGGCTGAGGCAGGAGAATCACTTGAACCCGGGAGGCAGAGGTTGCAATGAGCTGAGATGCCACCCTGGGCAACAGAGCAAGATTCCATTTAAAAAAAAAAAAAAAAAAAAAAAAAAACCTGCTACATACTACAATGTGGAACAATCATGAAGACATTATGCCAAGTGTGAGAAGCCCATCACACAATACCACATATTATATGCTTCAATTTATATTAAATGTCCAGAATAGGCAAACGTATGGAGACAAAAAGTACATTAGTGGTTGCTTAGACGGCAAGAGGAATGGAAGAACTGAGGAAGGAGTGAAAGGGTAAAGATGTTTTAAAACTAATTATAGTGATTGTTGAACAACTCTGTGAATATCCTAAAAATCACTGAATTTTATACTTTCAATGATTTAATTCTGTGGTATATGATTTGTATTTTAATAAAGTTGTTACAGAAAAGGTTTATCTCACTTTTCCTTTGTCATGTCTATGTATTTCATCAAAGAACATATAAATTATTAGTGACGGATAACACAATAACCAGTCCTTTAGACACTCTATCATAAGAGTACAGACAATTAAGTTATAATAAAAATAATGATGAAAATATACAAGATGACACCTCTCTATAGGGTGTCAATGAATCTTATAAGAAGAGATACCTTACAAAGACTTGACCGGTTAAAGATGAATGTCAGGAATTACCTAAAGTGATTTCTGAAGGAGTATGGCATAATAGGCAAAGCATTTCAGTAATACACAAGAGCATGCACAAGTTCCAGAAGCAAGAGAAACTATATGGCAGGAGCAGGGACCCTGAATTATAATCGCGCAATATGGCTACAACGAAAAATTAAAGGAAGAGAGAAAAAAACTTAGGATTAGAGAAGTAGGTGGAGACCACATTGTCTCACTGATTGGCCAAAGTGGAGAGTAGGGCTTTGTGATTATGAATGGGAACAGCCAACTTCTACAGGATCATACTGCTTCATGCAGGGTCCTTTATTGCTGGCGACTTCCTGGTTTATTGTGTCTTACACGTGTTTCTTAGAGGTGTCAGGGATTCACGAAATAGGAAAAATTTTACTTGCAATTTAAACTCAATCTCTCTGAAATGCCACTTTTTTTCTTAATATTAAATATTCGTGTTTTCTCTTCAAACCAAATCACCTGGTATCACATTCGTCTTAAGTCTTACGACTGGTTACTTTTTAATCTTGTTTTTCTTCTCCACTGGAATATAACAGCTATCAAAGCAGAAAACCTGTTTTGTTTACTGCTGCATCTTCAGTGCCCCAACTAATATACAAAACATGGTAAGAATTCAACAACCCTATATGGAATCAATGAAAATACATCAACCTCTCATTGGTTTCCAATTTCATTTATCTGTTTAAGATATTTTAGGGGCCGGGCGCGGTGGCTCAAGCCTGTAATCCCAGCACTTTGGGAGGCCGAGGCGGGCGGATCACGAGGACAGGAGATCAAGACCATCCTGGCTAACACGGTGAAACCCCGTCTCTACTAAAAACACAAGAAAATTAGCCGGGCGAGGTGGCGGGCGCCTGTAGTCCCAGCTACTCGGGAGGCTGAGGCAGGAGAATGGAGTGAACCCGGGAGGCGGAGCTTGCAGTGAGCCGAGATTGCGCCACTGCACTCCAGCCTGGGGCACAGAGCAAGACTCCGTCTCAAAAAAAAAAAAAAAAGATATTTTGATAATATGTGGAATTCACATACCTTTATAAAATTTCCCATAAGTGGAAGAAGAATTGGTGATGGGGAGGGACTGGGAAAGGGTAAGGAAACTGTTGTTTTTCTCAAATCTATCTTTTGAAAGATAGATATCGTTATCCTTTAAGAAGCTGAGAACCTAACATCAACTATCAGCTTCCAAAAGAATCTCATCAAGGTATTGACCTTTGGCGCACATGTCAGACACACTGATATACCTAGGTGAACAAGAATCCACAGCTTCATCTGGATTTTCTATTTTCCTTTGTAATATTTAGTTTTAAAAAACCTGACTTACACGGTTGCCATGGAAATGAGTGAAATGGTGAATCGTGAAGCTTTTAGAAGAATGCTGCATAAATGTGAAAAGGGTTACTTTTATTAATATTTTTACAATGTTGGTAGCTCTTATGATACAGAAGATTCAATAGAAAAAGAGAAAAGTTGATTATTATAGTCCTAACTCTCAGTATGTGATGTAAATGCTGTGAAAAAAATCCAAACACTGTGGCAATGAATAAAAAAATACAGGAAGATTAGTTCTATACTCTAATTTGCTATTTTATATAAGTAAATATATCATAAACCATAACTTCTCTGAAGCAATATAATAGCAATTCACTCATACATGTGTATAGGTTCTTTCGTGTAATGTCAGCATCATAAAGCCTTTTCTCTTTACTGTCAACCTAAGCACACAGCTCATCCTTTTTGAAGCCCAGCTCTTTTTAAAAAAGCTTCTGACATCATTTAATGTGAAAAGAAAGAAGTGTATATCTGTGAACCCAATAAGGTAACCATAGTGGGGGACAAGGTTTTAACAGTTACAAAAGTATTGCATAAAATATTTATTGACCATTGTTTGGAAGAATGAAAAAATCCAAAAGATATAATCAGATTCCCCAGGTGGAAAATGGACACCAAAGAGCTTTCAACTTTATACGTAAATTACATACTATGGTATATTTTTAATAGCAGCTAATACAACATAATTACATTATTTTGGCTTATTTAGAAACTGTCATTCTCAAATTAAATAGTTTTAAATTGGCTTTATTCAAAATATATGCAATAGCTACAATCAATAGAATGATTTTCAAACATGATTAGTAAGATGGTAGCTTATACAAGACCAACTAACTTGTTTATTGCTTTCATGACTGCTGCCTACCTTGAAGACTGTTATCATATCTGAATGGTGCTTATTGAGCAGAGTATATTTTCCTTTTTTGTCCCAAAGCTAATTTTTTAAGTTCTTCTGTCATTTTAGAAAAGGAGATAACCATAAGGACTAGCAAGCTAAGGTGTAACCTCCCCGCACTTCATTCATTTTCTGGATGTTAAGGGATAGTTGCCAAAAGGCACTTTGACATATATTGTTAAAAGTCTAAAATAAAAGTTCACTTTCAATTTAAACTTTTAAGTCCTGGATGGTGTTCTAGAGGTCCATCTATGAGAACTAACAGTTTTCTTCTGCATTAAGTATATGAGAATATAAGGGTTACTTTTAAGACTCCTACAATTATAACTTATTTGAACTTGATAAGTCTCATTTATCCCTCCAAGAATATTATATTATAAGATCAATAAATAATGCAAAATAGATTTGCCTGCTATGGAAGGTCAAGGAAAGTAATTTCTTCTAGTGATAGGGAGAAATATTAGGAGATGAAGGTAATGTTCAAAAGATGGTGTGTGGTGTTTGAAGTTACCTGCCACGATAGAATAATCAATAACTAACTGGAAAGACCTTCATTTGATCATTCATGCCTCACTGCTCTAGAGCATTATTAAATATTCTCTTGGTTTCTCAGCAGGTTGCCTTTGAAGTTGGCACATGGAACATTTTTGTGCATGAAGGATTATAATTTAGAAAAAAAAGTGATACTGACAGGTAGCTACAAGACAAAAAGAGATATAATAAACTTGCACATATTTCATCAGTTACTCAATGATCTTGAGTTACAAGATTATTTTTATCAAAATATGCTTGTTTCCTCTTGAGAAGTCAGTTTTGCCAAATGGCCAACCATAGTCTATTGACCATTTGGAAGTACTGGACATAGGGAAAACATTTAAATTATAGCTGGTCCATTATATGGGAGATGTTCATAAAGATGCAATGAATATTTTTTCACCCAAGTATTTTTTGTCAGAAGTTATGATAAATTAAAATGGTTTTCTTTAGGAATATCATATTTTGCCTACAAAAGTATTAATGAAAACATTTGCCAAGTCAAAACAAGAACTCAGAACTACTGTGCCATGGGTGTTTTCACTTTCCAAAGTCCTAAATATGTAGCAAACATGAAGCAGAGCACAAGTGTCGGTTGAAAGAGGAATTTTATGCATGACCACAAAGGTGGTGTGGCCAAAAGCATTGAAATGGCTCATGTTTAGAAAAATCCAAGATCCTACAGAAAATTTTGTAATTTATGAAGAATGAACCCTTAGGGAGGAGTCAGTTTTGACTAGAATTACATTCACACACGCGCGCGCACACATACACACACACACACTCATTTGAAAAGATCACCCAAATCAACACTAATGGTAAGAGTAAGATGAAATTTACATGAAGAAACTCATGGCATGATCCTTAAACAATGACAAATCTTTCATTCCATCATAATGTTCCCATTCAGTCAAAAGGCATTCATTAAAATTTACAATGGATTTACAATAGGAAATGAAAATACAAGGATAAATAAGACACATTCCTTACTCTCAAATCATGGGGAAACCAGGCAGATAATAGATTGCACTATTGTGTAACAAAACCCTGTTCACAGAGAACAGCACATGATTCTACCAGGGGGAGGCCAGACAATGTCCGTAGAGATGATGTTTTTACTAAGTCTTGATGAGTAAGAAGGAGTTCGCTATACTGAGAAAATATGAGACGACAATCTCTGAAAAGTGCATAGATTGGGTAAAGAATGTTTGAGAATCATGAAAAATTTAGTGCTACAGAACACAGAATGCAAAGAATGATGTGGCACTAGCATAGTTGAAGCGGGTTTGTTGCTATCCTTTTTTACATTTTCAGTAGTTAAAGTTCAGCAGATAGCAATTTGAACATGATATTTAGTTAGGGCAGTGGTAGCATTAAGGAAGCTATAAGGTTTATAATAGATTACGTTGAGAAATGAGGGGCAAGGCAGAAGTTAAGGGTGATGCTAATCTTTCTTGCATATATTTACAGTGATAATGCCACTCAACAAGATAGAAAATAAAAAGAAAAAACCTAAAGGCAGCAAATTCTACTTTTTACATTTTAAGTTTGAATTACAAATTTACTTGGTTTTAGTAACAAAGAAGAGGAGTCAGGTGCAGGAGATGTTGTTGAAATAAACAGCTCAAGATGGCACTTGAAATTTGGGGAGTAAATAGTATCATTCATAGAGAGCAAGAAGGAAAAAAGAGAATTGATGCCATTAAGGAATAAAGGAGAATGAGAAGTCAAAAGTTCGGAGAAAAGCTAGGGGCATGGAGGTGAGGAGTGGGCAGGTAGTGAGGTAGAATGATTTTCTGAAAGCCTAGAAAAGATTCCTCTAAGGAAGAGAGGCAGGAGGATTGTGACAAGACTGTAAAACACAGAAAAAAGGTCAAAGAAAAAACTGAAACAGGCCACTGGATTTAGCAATTGAAAAATAAGCCATTGGACTTTGAAAGAAGACTGTGGAATAGGGACACAAACTAGGTGTCCATGGGCTGAAGCATTGGAATGAAGTGATGATGTGCAAACGATACTACTAAGTCTAGAAAGAAGTTCCAGAAGGATGTAAGAGAGTAACTAAATCTAGTTTAGTTAAAGGTGTTAAGTGTGGGTGCAGCTTTATTTGTCATTATTTTTTTCACAGAATGAAGGGCAAATAGGAATACCTAAGTGTGTTTTTAAACAAAGTGCTTTTATACAAAGTGAAAGACAAAAACCAATGCACAAAGTTCTAAATAATTTGTAATAGAGTCTTAATCTTAGAAAAGGTAGGTGGGGCGTGGTGGCTCACACCTGTAATCCCAGCACTTTGGGAGGTCGAGACGGGCAGATCACTTGAGTTCAGGAGTTCGAGAGCAGTCTGGTCAACATGGTGAAACCCCATCTCTATTAAAAATACAAAAATTAGCTGGGTGTGGTAATGCACACCTGTAGTTGCAGCTACTCGGGAGCCTGAGGTGGGAGAACTGCTTCAATCCAGGAGGTGGAGGTGGCAGTGAACCAAGATCACCTGGATTCATGCTTAGCTATATTTAAAAAGAACTGCTAAACTGTCAATGTATTTTTTTTACAATATTTTTTATTTTACCTTCATCAAGATTAAGAGCCTTAACTATGAGCAATGTTAATTAGCCAAATTCTCCAATTTTTCATTAGGTTTTAAAGAATATTTTACTATCTAAATTTTTCAAGCTTCTATTTCCTCTGTATGTGAATGAAGATTGGCACAGAGAAAAACAGGAAAAACTACATATGACTTACACAGACCATCTATGAATTGTTTGGACTTTCTGTTTTGTCCTAAATTTTTTCTCTTCTTTTTCTTAAATAACCAGTTATTTTACTTTAGGGCAAATATTTACCATACACACAAAAGTATTCTCAATTTTTATAACTGTTCTTACCAAAAAATACATCTTTATATCCATAACTTTCTTCATATCTCTCTCCCCTACTTACTGGTTTCTTTCTACATTGTTTCATAAATAACCTTTTCAAGTCTGTAATTTGAATTAACCTTTAGATAACTTCTGAAATAGACAAAATTATTCTTTTTCTCACTAAGAATGTATCTTGTTTGGCATGTTTTATATGCAGAGTTATATATTAACTATAATCCTTATCCTCAGTAACCTTAAATTTTTGTGAAAACCTAGGAAGCATAAATTCCTGAGTTGCCTCTCAGATACTGGCATTTTATAGATGAGACTTATTCCACAATTTCTAGAAATATGTTTTTCCATATCATAACTTTTTCATAATTGGAAATGGCCCAGACATCCAATGAGCACCAAAAATAATTTTAAGGTTTTAAATTACACAAAATTTTCACCTACAACATTTATCCTATTTACATATGCTCAATTCTTTTATTTTTAAATTTATCTATATTACTTCAGAAAAATTTATAGCCAGTGAACAATAAGCGCTCACCTAAGTAAGAACCTTAATATTTTTGCCAACAACGCAGAAGATTCAGCTCACATTAACTTAGTCTCGCTTATTAAAGAAGGCACACAAACCAATATCATTTTATTTTAGCTGGGTTTATAGTCTTTTAACCTTCTATGGCAAACCCTGACACCTCAAAATATCTAGCAGAGACAAATATAAAACCCAGATAAAAAGGTACACTGACAATTCCAAAGACGTTTCTATTTTTCTTCTGTCAATAATTTTAAGGCCAGCTTGTCCATTAAAGGTTTACTTAAGTTACGTGAACTTGAAAAATACTTTAGACTTTTTAAATTTATGAATGGTCTTTTATTTATAAGCCAGTTTGGTAGACACAACATATAATATAATAAATCTATATACGCAAACACATGTAGACATTCACACATACACATAAACACAGATCCAATAGCTTTTACCTCAGAACTCTAGTCGTGAGATATCAGTGGAAACTCACCAGTTTACATGACTACACTTTGTTTGCCTCAGTAAGTAACCCACTGAAGGCTGTCATCCAAAATGTTGGGCAAAGCAGTTTTCATGGCAGTTTGATTTTTAAAGGTCAAACCTCCCCAGACACCAAAGAACACTGGGGCCAAACAGCAGCACAGAAGAACATCACATACTAACCAGGCCTGACTCTGCTTAGAACAGCAGCACAAAAGCCTGGATACATGAAACTCCATCACACTTTCCCATGCAACAGCAAACTCTAGATTCAAAACAGTATTACAATAGGTTATAAGCTTTCTAATTCTAATTTCCCATGACACACACAATAACCAAAACGCAATCCAACCACTGCAGCAGCAAACAAGCCCCAGGAGTGTCCAAACTCAAACAGTCACGTGCTTCCTGCTCTCAGTCAGTAGGGCTTTTTCAACCTGCAAATGGAAATTCCTTTACAAATTTTCCAAATTGAGAGGAGCAGATCCTGCTCTCTGGGCCCACAAAGGACACTTACCTATCCAGGCAAGTGTCAAACTTCAAAGGCTGTTCTTCTGAGGCAATCAGGACATGGTTGGGGCCGGCAGTGGCAGGACCAGAAAGAGGGAAACACACCTCTATCCAAAATTGGGTGGGCAGCTGCTTAAGAGGGCTTCTGAGACTCCTGGCCCATGGCAGCAGATCCACTAGCAATGCGTTCCCAGTCAGGGAATCAAAATCTGTTACCAAAACACCAGGGGTTTAGTCTAGGTCCTGCTGCTCACCATACAGTAAAGCTATCACTGAGACAAGCACTACCAGGGAAGAAGGCTTTTCAGGTCCTGCAGCCAAGGAGATGGGAGATTGGTCTTAAATCCATCATTAATATAATTAATTTAGTTGGCATTATTAATTTAGTTGATTAAACTAAAATTAATGGTTTATATAGCAGGAAAGAAATTTAATATTGTGTGGGAAAACATGAAGTAGGTAGGGGTAAGGAGGCAAAATGAGGAGCCTGGCTCTCATTGTCTGGATGCAGTGATCTGGTGAGTTTCCTGGGCCCTCTCCTGAGGAAGGAACTCAGATTTTTAAAAATGTAAGTTTCAAGCTTTAAGTTGAGAAGACTCCATTTGTTTTTTTTTTAATTCTGTAATTTTAATTTTTCCATAAGTTATTGGGGTACAGGTGGTATTTGGCTACATGAGTAAGTTCTTTAGTGGTGATTTGTGAGATTTTGGTGCACCTATCACCTGAGCAGTATACACTGCACCCCATTTGTAGTCTTTTATCCCTTACTCCCTTTCACCCTTCCCCTCAAGTCTCAAAGTCCATTATATCCTTCTTATGCCTTATAGCTTAGCTCCCACATATCAATAGAACATACGATGTTTGGTTTTCCATTCCTGAGCTACTTCACTTAGAATAATAGTCTCCAGTCTCATTCAGGGTGCTGCAAATGCCGTTAATTCATTCCTTCTCATGACTGAGTAGTATTCATCGTATACGTATACTAGAGTTTCTTTATCCACTCATTGATTGATGGGCATTTGGGTTGGTTCCACAATTTTGCAAATGCAAATTGTGCTGCTATAAACATGTGTGTGCAACTATCTTTTTTGTATAAAGACTTGAGAAGACTTAATTTCTATGTTTATCCAAAAAAACCATCTATGGACTATTGATCACTTAAAATATATCTAAAAGAAGAATATAAAATTATTAATAATAATTATCTCTAATGAGTGGAAAGGCAGATTTTAACAATTACACCCTTTGTTAGGCCTTTTTAAAATTTTTTTGCAATGTGTATGTAACCATATTACTTTTTTTTTTTTTTTTGAGACAAGGTTTTGCTCTGTCACACAGGCTGGAGTTCAGTGGCACAATTATGGCTCACTGCAGCCTCAACCTCCCAAGTTTAAGTGATTTTCCTACCTCAACCTCTGGAGTACCTGGGACCACAGGTACACACCATGCCCAGCTAATTTTTTTTATTT
The DNA here is from genome assembly GCF_000951045.1 of Mandrillus leucophaeus. NCBI lineage: Eukaryota > Metazoa > Chordata > Mammalia > Primates > Cercopithecidae > Mandrillus > Mandrillus leucophaeus. The sequence continues at coordinate 520,465 of NW_012108363.1, read as the reverse complement.
TTAGCAGAGATGGGGTCTCACAACATTACCCATGCTTGTCTCAAACTCCTGGCCTGCCTCAAGTGATCTAACCACCTCAGCCTGCCTAAGTGTTGGGTTATAGAGTTGAGCCACAGTGCCCAGCCAACATTTTTAAAAACAATTTATAAAAATAAATACAACCTCTCTTGCCCTGAAAAAATAAACAATGCCTTCTCTTAGAAAAGGATAGGAAACAAGATAATTAATGGGAGCTATGTTTGCATTTAAGAACTAGAAGCAGAGTCTCAGAAAGGTCTAGTATCTGCTGCTGCATGCCTATGATTTCATTCTCTTGTGATAAGGAAGGTGAGGGGGGTGTGGTAGTGAGCAGACAATAGGACTCCTGTTCCATTAGCATATATTTTATATAAATTGTTCAAACCTAAGGTGTCTTAGGTGGAAAATGTATGTATTAGTAAAAGTTTGGGCCCCTAATCCTGCTAGCTGTACATGAAACATCGGTAAAGCAGAGGAATCCAGGGGCTAACCCTGAGTTTACTCAGAGCTTCAGAGAGAAACCTTAGGTTAACGACCCTACATTAACTCGGTTCAGCATAGACTAAAGAGCTATTCTTGCTTCTTCCTCTGCCTGTGCGTTTCCCCTTTTCTTTGCATTAAATGCAACCTTTCCAAGGCAACATTTTTTAAACCATTTCTCTCAATTACTGCCTCTCTTCATTTTTATCTATGGCAACCACTGCATTATTTCCATCTATCATTTATTATAATTTGTCATTATTAGTTTATTTGTTTTGTATTTGTTTATTGACTGTAGTGCCCCTACAATATATGTTTCTGAAGGCAGGGATCATGACTATCTCTCTGAATACTTTATCCCCAGCTTTAGACAGTGGTAGATATATATAGAACACATCCAATACATATTTATTTCATAAACAAATAGAACATTAAATAAATCATCATTGTTCTGTATACCAAATAGCTCTCATTTCACCAAACTGGGAAAAAATAGGAAACTACTGATTGTTTTACTTGTAGTTCCCATTACAGGAATTGTCTCAGTCAACACAGAATTCATTTTTAATGTATTTCCTGGTTGTCACAGGCAAGATAAGTGGGATTATTTCTGTATTTTTTATTTTACATTTTGGGAAAATACGTATGTTCATTCTGTGGAATTTCATTGGATTTTGGGGGGGAAATTTGAGGAACAGGCCTTGAAATTTACATAAGAGTTCAAAATTGGCTGGGCACAGTGGCTCACGCCTGTAATCCCAGCACTTTGGGAGGCAGAGGCAGGTAGATCACTTGAGCCCAGGAGTTCAAGACCAGCCTGGGCAACATGGTGAAACCCCATCTCTACAAAAACTACAAACATTTGCTGGGTGTGGTGATGCATGCCTGTAGTCCCTGCTACTTGGGAGGCTGAGGTGGGAGGATGGCTTAAGTGAGCTCGAAAGGCAGAGGATGCAGTGAGCCAAGATCACACCATTGCACTTCAGCTTGGGTGACAGAGCTCGACTCTGTATCCAAAAAGAAAAAATAAAAAAATCA
>NW_012108363.1:512219-518129 GCF_000951045.1 Mandrillus leucophaeus | reverse complement strand
AGTACATTCATCTGTATTCACTGTAATAATGGATTCAATGACAAGTTGGTTGACCTTCTCGAGTTTCTGATGCAAATCAATATTCATAAATAAAAACTGTAAGAGTCTGCTATTTATAATCCAAAAACCTGTCATGGCCAATAGCATTTCTAAATCCTGCTTAATAAACCACTTGACTCTGCTTGTATAATTGAGAGAGGAGAAGCCTTGTGTCTGAATTATCTAGATAAGTGCTTAATTCTGGAGGGAACAATTTGAACCTAATGTCATTTTTCATAATGCGCATATTAGTTATACTTTAATACCAGACAGTTTGTGGTAAGCCACATTCAGGTTATGGATTTAATATCTAAGTAAAAAACAAAACATAAAAAAATATTTCTCTGTGGTTTTCAACAGGTAGTCCCTGGACCAGCATTATCAGCAATACTACTTGGGAACTTGTGAAAAATGATATTCTGGGTCCCTGTCTGAGGTCTGCTGAATCAGAAACTGGGTATGAGTGTATGGTACTCTGTGCCTTAACAAGCCCCCTAGTTGATTCTGATACTAAAGTTTGAGAGCCCCTGCTTTATATCTTCTGCAGTCCTCAGTGGTCTCTTGAGTGTTGGCATCTCCCCTTGCAGTGTAAGCCTATGGCTCAGCGCTCCTCTGACCTAGAGAGTTGTTCCCTCTACATGGACTGCGTTGGCCTCTGAAGTTTATAGGTTCACCTCCCCAACAAACAAGGGAGATGCTGGGAATCTGTAATGCTCACTTATATTTATATTCTTAACTGCTGCCATGCTTGGTGCCTGATGGGAATGTAAATTAAATTAAACCTAGCTTGATCCAAGTTAGAGTTGATATGATCACCAGTCTGCAAACCTAGACCAATATTTTGTGTTTCAGATCAGTGCAGTGATAGTCTGAAAGAGCAAACAAACCAAAAACAGTTCTACTGATGAATTGTCCTTTATATATGACTGAGAGTCCACAAGATTTATCTGGCTAATCTGGATCTCTGGATAATGAAATCTATACTTTGATTTTGACCTGTATAATTTACTTTAATATTTAGCAAACAGGAGTCAGTCACTCATTGATGCTTCACCAAAACCAGCATCATTCTTAGTATTTGAGATTTCAGAGCACATTGTTTTTATTCTGACCAGTAAATCTAAGAAGTTTGCATGTGATTTATAGGAACCATTGGCCTTTTGAAAAGGTCACTGTATAAACTTTGAGAATTGCTGTTTGAAGTCATCATATGTCTTAAGTAGCATTCATAGATAGATAGATAGATAGATAGATAGATAGATAGATAGATAGATAGATAATATATATATACACACACATATTTACATACATATATATAAGCAGCATTTACATACATATATATGTGTGTGTGTGTATAAATTCAATTTTTGTGTCTTCTTCTGCAATAGCTCTCCCCTTCAAACAACTATTTATCCCATACAAATGTAATATTCTAAGGAGTGAAGATGCATGCTGAGAAAACATAAATGTTCTTGTAAGCCCTGAAAATATATAACCTAAATCTGAAATGTCACTAAAGCAAGAATGTTCAATACTGCCACTAATGGGTGAACCAATGGGTAAATTTAAAAGCAAGTGAGAATGCAGCTGAAAAAAGAAATGGCCTTTCTAAGAGCCTAAGTCAAAAGCAAAATCAAGCATTTCCCCAAAATTGTGCTCATTCTCTATGTGGAAATACAAATGCTTGGTAGTCTTGTGTGATGACACTTCCCACGGGGTAAGCTTCAGTACCCCGGTGACATCATTAACATGTGGGTGGTGGTTTTACTTGCATTTCCATTTCTAGTTGCACTTTGACAACTAAAAGGTTGTCAAATCTTAAAGGTGAGTTTTCAATTTTAAAAGATTCAGGAAATCATCTAAATTGCCATATTGTAGAGAGTAGTCCATAGACTTTGAAAATGGGAAATTACTTATGTGTGCATTTGTCTCTAACTAGTATTACCATTTGTCTTCCACATCTATTTACTGAAAAATTACAGTCTAACCTTTAGAAAGCACACCAAGAAAAGCTGGTTTATTCTGATTTTTTGAAACAAATAATTTTAATTTAACTGGGATAGTCTTAGGAAATGTTTATGAAACACTTCATGTTATGACATGATTTAAAAATAATAATTTTACTCAGCACACTGAGGCAAATGACTAAGAGTAATTTCAGCTACCCCATACTCTGACCACTGACCACCCCTGGCATCACACGGGCACGTTTGTTACCTATTTGTTCCATACCAAGTTGTATGCACTCCAGTCGTTAGATTTTGCTCTAGCGTTATTGATAATCTGTAATTCCTGGAATAAATTACAGAATAATAATATGAAGAGAAAGAAAAAGAGAGGGAGGGAGGGGAAAAGATGGAGGCACAGAAGGAGAGAAGGGTAAAGAGACAAAAAGAAAATGTTAAAAAGAAGAGATAGAGGAGGGCAAAAGTAATGACATGACAGAAAGGGAAACATATCAGAAGTAAAATTGAAAGACCCGAATTTAAATTTAAATATAAGCTGAAAGACCTACATTAAAATAAAGAGTAAAGATACAAAGCAAGAAAAAGCAGAGAAGTTCACAAACAAATCAACTATTATTATAAGAATACTAATATACAGGGGAAAAAATTTAAAGGAGTCTTATGAATAATTACAGGTGGTACACAGAGATTAACATTAAAAAATAAATATGAGGATTATACCTCCTTTTTCTTTCTCTTTCATATTTTCTGATTATTCAAGAAGAAATTTTCAGTTTAATGTTAGTACATCTTTCATACTTTTTTGAATTTTTTTCATTTTCTAACAAACAAAGAGCAGAGCTTTTGACCTTTGGGTAGAACTCAATACCATTATTTTGTTATTCAACAAAATTACTTTTACCAATAACTTCTATGTTACCCAACTGGCACAAGAACAATAGAATCTTAGAAATCTGGTCTTGCCCAAATTGTACACGGCATGCTTTTTTAAATTTCTGAACTAAACCTTAAAATATATGCTTTCCTAGAGTTGCATAACTCTTAGAGTCAAAATGAACATTAGAAAACAGGACTCTCTGCTCGCTCTCTCTCTCTGATAATGAAAAGAAACTTACAAACATACATCACCTTGATTGTTAAAAGTTTTCTTAAAATCATCATCAAATTATACAAAACATCCAATTTTTTAAAAAAAAAAAGCAAAATTCTTTGGTCTCCACATTTGTAGGGGTGTGTGTGTGTATGTGTGTGTGTGTGTCATGCTATGAACATATTTATGACTAAAAGCCAAGTAAAAACCATGCTTACCAAGGCTGCTTAATGAAGAGTGAAACATCTTTACTTCTACAGTGTCTGACCACATTCCCTTGAAGTAAAAGCAATGCCATTTAAATGTTAAACCACTAGCCACTAGCACTTGAGGTTAGAACTTAAATATGGCTAGTCCAAACTGAGATGTGCTGTATCAAGTAGTGATATCAGTAATTTAATATGAAAAAAGAATGTAAAATATCTCATTCGTAATTTTGTATAGATTAAATGTCAAAATGATAAAATTTGGGATACAGTTGTTTAAATAAAACATTCAAATTAATTTCACTTTTTTAACATAGCTATAATGAAAGTTTTGTTTATATACACAGTTTGCTTATATTTCTGTTGGACAATACTGTTCTAGAAGCTGTCACCAGTAAATTTAGCTATGTAAGGGTTACTAATGACATTGTGGAGAACATATTTTTGTGAACATTTTTTCACAATTTTGTACATAATTATGGATGTGTTCTAGTTTTCTGCACCACCTTGAATTATGTTTTATAATACATATTTTGCTAGCAAATCATTAGCTTCAAGAATTTTTGAAACACTTATTAGGTATAACTTGTACATAATATCCTCATACATTTTTGTTGTTTTCTGGATCAGTAGTTATATTTTTAATGTTGAATTATATATGTGGAGTTTCTACTTTTATCCTTTATTTGGAATTAGGGTATTATTTTTATTGCTTTCTGTTTTCTATTTTAAGAATTTGTCCTGTTACATTAACTAATATCTTTCATAGTGCTTTGGCTAATTTCTAAAATTCAATTCTTATTTTCTTTTTATTGCTTAACAGTAAAAATCAACAAGACAATAAACCAATGTGATACATCTTTTGCAGCATGGCATAAAATTTTTAATCTTCAACGGTTTCTTTGTCATTATCTACCAAAGAGTATACAGTTTCTTCTTGATTTCTATTTTTCCTGAGTGTTTAGGATTTCCTTTAAATTTCAAATGTATAAGGGTTTTCTGGTTAAACATGTAAAAATTTTTTTTAGTGTATAGTGTTAAGAATGGTAAGTGTAAACTGTACAGTATCTGCTTTTAGAAATTTAAGATATTAGTTTTAATAACCTAGAATATAAATAATCAACATTCATTTTAAAATCTGTATATCCTCTGCAACATACAACATTTTTATATTTATATATTACATATAGCCTATGGAGTTCACACTTCAAAATTTTTAAATCTTTTTTATTTTCTGTCTACACCAATGCCTAGGAGAATATGTCTCCTTATATTCAAAACGGATTGCTTGTTTCACCAGAAGGGATAATCTTATTGCATGCTTGAATGAGATGTTTCTTCTTCTTTCTTGTGCTGTTTGTCAGTTAAAAAGTACTTTGTCTTAATTCACGGGCAGCCATCTTGGAATCCTAAGGAAAGCCAACTTGCGCAAAAACTGATACTACAGTAGTTCAGCAAAGCAGAGAGGTAAGTAGAATTGGATGGATGATGGTAGCAATAAGTCACAAAGACAACTAGTACTAGAAGTCTTTTGACCTGTAGGATTTTAAGTTGGTAACATATACTATTTTTGCAGATTATATAAATCTAATTTCATTTACATCCCTATTACAACAGAAGACATTCCTGACTTGTTAACAATTCTCTCTCTGCTTCTCACTCAAGACAATCTTAAGGGTAGGCAAAGTTAAATAAGTAATAGTTTGCTACATATGTTAAAATTGCTACAATCACTAACTATTATGTTGAGAAGAAGAAATACTGATATTTCTAAGTGCTTCTCATCTCTAGGCAGGGACATAGGTGGTTAATGCATGGAAGATAACGTCAGTGTGAAACTATTTGATTTTTGGCATGTTTAAGAATAAACTGTGTGACAAACAGTGCATCTATAATTTCTCAGACATACTAGTGAACATATACCCAAATTAAACTCAAATTATTTTTCTCATCCTTTATCCATGAGTCAAATTCCTCCCAAACACCTCCTTGGACATATTCCAAAGGTAAAGCTAACTGGATCACATCTTTCTCTGCCTCTAATTTCTAGGCATTCAGTTATAGGTGGCCTTTAAAATTACAATATTATATTAATATAATATAGCGGAAGCTCTATCATAAGGCAACCAAGAGAACACATTTTTTGTCAACTTTAACTCTGCTTAATATATATTCAGCATTATCTCCTTTTACTTATACAGGTGAAAGAATAAAAGGTTAGTATAGTTCTGTAGTCTCATATCAGTTTTCTTGCAACTCAATATATTTTTCTTCAAGTCCATCCCTAGAACAAAGAGGGTTGGATTCTCTCAGCCAGCATACCTGGCCAAGATAATTGCACTTGAAATGACACCTCCCTTTTAGAAACTTTCGAAGACTCCTTGATATATTCTCAAAAATAAAAATACCACAATTGAATCTTAATGCTTATATTCACATACTTCTAAATGCATTAACTAACTCATTTTATTTCCAATAACCTATCTTTCTATTGAAGACTGTATTTTCCAAAGATGATCATTGTGAGCTCTTTGAGTCGGCTTCTGTGTCCTTTCGATATATCTTACTATTATCATTATTATTATTATTATTAGGAACTTTATTTTCT
>NW_012108363.1:502210-508184 GCF_000951045.1 Mandrillus leucophaeus | reverse complement strand
TGTATTAATTTGTGTTAGGCCACATTCAAAGCCATTTTGGGCTGCATGCAGACAAGCTTGATAAATAGTATAACATATATTGGAAATAGAAGTTTTTACTCTAAAAATCTTTGACTTTTAATAAGTAAGTCAAATATGCATGTGTACATGTATGTTTATATGTATTATAATATTTGATGGTTACCTTTATGTTTTAAAATTATGACTACATGTTTTTCTTTAAAATTATCACAAGAAAGATACAGCATCTAGTGACTATCTCCTGTGAAAATTGAGAAATTGTGCATACTTTTATTTCACTTTTCATGTTTCAGAGCTGTAGATATAATCTAGAACAGTGAATCTAAATCTTTATAGTAGTAAAAACTTATCTTCAAACAAACATTGCGTGAAAATCCAATACATAAAACAGTTAAACATTGCAGCTGTTCTAATTGGGTCACACTGAGTTTTCCCTCCTCAATTCTTTTTAATCCTTCTGAGAAGGTTCCAAGATGGTCTTTGTTTTATAATAGTATTTCTTTGCCAATTCATTACAGTGTGCCGAACTCATCTTCTCACAAATGGTAAGCCTTTAGAAGCAATGTGTTTTTCACTATTTCATTTTACTGTTCCTACTTACGGTAAGTGAGCCTAGCATTGAACCAACCATTTTAATACAAGATCTCCTCCTTAGATAAAACAATTCAAATAACAAAAGTGAGTTGCTCTAAGGAAAAATATGTAATCACAAATACAATATTTATGTGGCCAAAAAATTCCAGTGGTAAACAAAGGAATAGCACAATTATAGAAAACTCTGCTCTACAACCAAGTTTCCTAGAAGAAGTAAAGTGGATCAAAGAGAAATAGAAAGCATTGTCTGACACTGAATATAGGTAGGCGAGGGATCCTTCAAAGATTTTAAGTGAACAACAAAAGCTTAGGAGAAATATAATAAAATTAGCAGATTTCGTGAGAATTGTCACAAGGCATCAGCCTTATGTTAGAGTTATAAACTACTCTAGTTTGCCTTTCTTCCTCATTTTAATCTTTAGCAAGTAGTCAGTCTTCTTAAAGAGTAAATAATAATCAATAACAAACTGCCACAAGATGAAAGCATGAAAATGCGCAGAGAAAGTAACAATTATGGAGAATATGTAAAGTATATCTGAAGAAGAGTCAAAAATGTAACATAAGAAATATTCAGGATATATGGGCTGGGCGTGGTGGCTCATGCCTGTAATCCGAGCACTTTGGGAGGCTGAGGAGGGCGGATTCCCTGAGGTCAGGAGTTCCAGACCAGCCTGGCCAACACCGTGAAACCCCGTCTCTACTAAAAATACAAAAAGTAGCTGGCGTGGTGGTGCATGCCTGTAATCCCAGCTACTCAGGAAGCTGAGGCAAGAGTATTGCTTGAACCCAGGAGGCAGAGATTGTGGTGAGCTGAGATCGTGTCACTGCACTACAGCCTGGGTGACAGAGTGAGAATCTGCCAAAAAAAAAGAAAAGAAAAGAAACAGAAATATTCAGGATATAATAAAATTCTCCTTGAAATAAAGAAAAAATGATTTGAAATTTAGATTAAGAGAGCCACCTGTATATTGATATGACCTTCTAGTGATATATTGAAATAACATTACTAAACTTTAAAAATAAGGAATGAATCTAATATATGCCTATGCAGGAAAACTTAGTAATGTGCTAAGAAAAAACTGATTTACTTCAAACTATTCTATGGCAACACTCAATGCCAGAATTAATATGTGTAGTAGGTTGAATAATGGTCACCCACAGACATCAATTTCTAATTCCTAGAATTTGTAAAAGTTACCTTGTCTGGGAAAAAGTGTTTGCAGATTTGACCAAATTAATAATTTTGAAATGAAAAAAATTAACCTGGACTTTCCAGAGGGGCTCTGAATGCCATCATAAGTGTCCTTGTAAAATTGAAACAGAAGATGTTTTTATTTATTTATTTATTCATTGAGACAGAGTCTCATTCTGTTGGCTGGCGTGCATGGCGCAATCTCAGCTCACTGCAGCCTCCGCCTCCCAGGTTCAAGCAATTCTCCTGCCTCAACCTCCTGAGTAACTAAGATTACAAGCACCCACTGGTCTCAAACACCTGACCTCAAGTGATCCGTCCACCTCGGCCTCCCAAAGTGCTGGGATTACAGGCATGAGCCACCATACCTGGCCCCGAAATAGAATATATTAAACAGACATGAAGAGAAGGTTATATGAAGATGTAGGCAAAGATTATAGTGATATAACCACAAACCTAGGAATGTTGAAGCAGTCACCAGAATCTGGAGGAGGCAAGGAACAGATTCTCCTCTGTGCCCACTGGGGAGAGTGCAACCTCAATGGATTTCAGGGTTCTTGTTTTCAGATCTTCAAGAAAATTAATTTATTTTATTTAAGCCTGTAACTAGAGAGGGAGCCAAGATGGTCAACTAGAAGCAGCCAGGAAGAAGTTATTCCATCGAGAGAGAACAAACCATCAAGTAGACCAGCAGACTTTGAACAGATCTTTGAAAATAAGGCATAGAACATGGACAGAGAAAGAATGCAGACCCCAGGCTTAAAGTGGAGGAAGCTGGGAACTCTGAATGAGGTTGCAAAGCGCCAGGACACATTCCAGGCCACGAGCAGCTCCTGGGGAAGAGGTAAGTGAAATAGGCGTGGAATGGCTCACTGTCACCATGGACCTCCAGAATCCTAGCTGCAGGAGACCCCAGCACTCCAAAGGAGATTTGAGTTGGCAGGGGGATCTTCCTCGAGAGTTGACGGAAACAAAACTCCAGCCTGCATGAAGCCCAGAAAGTGTGGTGTGGGAATAGCTGCAGTGGAGCACAGTCATGATTGCCGGTCCCCTAGTGCTCACCATGCTGCGCTAGGTGGTTTGGCCTTTGTTGTCTGCTGAACCTGGATAGAGCAGGGTTATCTTGCCCGTGACACAGGTCCAGTCCGATCTGAGCACCCCCTGATCTGCCAGTCTATCCCGGGGTCCCTGCCTGGCCACACCCACTGGCAGTGTGGCTTCAGCAGCCAAGATGAGGCACTTGCCAGCAGGCACCACCATAGCTTTCTTGCCAGCAGACCCCACCTAACAGTTGGAGGACTTCTGCAGGCAAGCCCCAGTCAGCAAGCACATACCCAAAGCCCTAACCCATTGGTATGTGCTTGCCCACAGCCTCCCCTCACTGCTTCAGCCACATGTGCACATGGGACTTACCAGTGCCCACTGCTAGCAGTATGCATATGTGGGGACCCCTACCACCCAGTGCCCTGCCACTAAAGCGTTTTTGCCAACACCCATCATCAGAGTGTCACTGTCAGTTGACTGAGAACACCTTGGCCACTCCGGCATAGCAGGTGCTTAACCTTAAGGAGTCAGAGAAAAAAGCTGTGGGTGGGCCTCATCCCAGCCTCCCAGGGTCAGAGCATGAAGCCCAGGATTCCTGAGCTGAGCCTTAGCCCCCTGAAATTACCCAGAAAGAAAGTAAACTGACTGAACCCATCTTATACCACTGTCAAACCCTAAGGAGCATCAAATCATATAAAACCAAAAGCCCCATGCAAAAGATAGCAACTTCAAACATTAAATGAACATCAGTCCGCATAGATAAGAAGAAACCAGTGTAATAAATCTGGCAACCCTAAAAGCCAAAGTTTCTTCTTACCTCCAGACAATTGCACTAGCTCCCCAGCAATGGTTCTTAAGCAGACTGAAATGGCTGAAAAGACAGATGTAAAATTCAGAAACTAGATGGCAACAAACGTCATCAAGATTCAGGTGTTGAAACCCAATCTAAGGAATCTAGAGAATTAAATAAAATGATAAAAGAGATGAAAAACCAAATAGACTTTTAAAGAAAGAACCAAACAAAAATGTTACAATGTAATGGGAAGTATTAACAGCAAAATAGACCAAGTTGCAGAAAAATTCTCAGAGCTTGAAGACTGGTTCTTAGAATCAACTCACACAAAATTAAGAAAAAAAAAATTTTAATGAAATAATCCTTAGAGTAAATGGGGATTATATAAAGAAATCAAACCTATGATTCACTGGTATTCCAGAAAGACAGGGAGAAAGAGCAAGCACCTCAAAAATCCTATTTGAAGAAGATGTCCACAAAAGTTACCCCAACCTCTTTAGAACAGTCAACATGCAAATTCAGGAAATTCAGTACCTTGGTGAATATCCCCCAGACATACAACCATCAGATTATCTGAGACCAACACAAAATAAAAATATTTAAGGCAGCTAGAGAGAAGGGATAACTTACAGAGAAAGAAAACCTCATCAGCCTAACAACAGATGTTTCCACAGAAACCTTAAAAGCCAGAAGAGATTTGGGGACTATATTTGACATCCTTAAAGAAAAGAAATTTCCACCAAGAATTCCATGTCCAGCCAAACTAAGCTTCATAAACAAAGGAGAAATAAAATCATTTTCAGACTAGCAAATGGTAGGAAATTCATTACTAGCAGACCTACATTATAAGAAGTCCTTAAGGGGCTTATAAATATGAAAACAAATGACCATTACTTGCCACTACCAAAACACACTTAAGTATATAGCCCACTGACACCATAAAGTAACTACATAATCAAGTCTACATAAAAACTAGCTAACAACATGATGACAGTATCGAATCCTCATATATCAATTTTAATCTTGAATGTTAATGGGATAAATACCCAACTTAAAAGGCATAGCTGGCAAATTGTATAAAGAACCAAGACCCAACTGTACGCATCAGAGACCCATCTTACATGCAATGACATCCACAGGCTCAAAGTAAATGAATAGAGAAAGACCTATCCAGCAAATAGAAAACAAAAGAGAGCACAGGCTGTTATTCTTATTTCAGTCAAAACAAACTTTAAACCAACAATGATAAAACAATACAAGAAGGACATTGCACAATGATAAAGATTTCAATTCAACAAGAACACTTAACTATTCCAAATATATATGCACTCAAGACTGGAGCATCCAGATTGATTAAACAAGTTCTTAGAGATCTACAAAGAGACTTAGATAACCACACAATAATAATGAGAGACTTCCACACTCTGCTGACAGTGTTAGATAGTTCAACAAGGCAGAAAACTAACAGAGACATTTGGGACCTAAAGTTGACACATGACCAAATGAACTTAGCAGACATCTACAGAATAGTCCACTGAACAAGAACAGAATATACATTCTTCTCATCTGTGTGAGAAAATATTTTAAATGGTCTATTTTCAAGGCATAATAAATCTAAGGACTGGCAGCTAGCCTGCAAATGTAACAAACTGCACAGCTCATGCACCTAGAAGGTCACAATGGTCACAAGTGAACAGAAACAGAATGCAGAGGACGCGTCAGCCCATAAAAGGGGAAAAATTTCATAATTGGGAAACTGAAACTTAAGCGGGAAAGGGGATGGGGCATAACCTTATAAGGGGAATAATAAAACATAGGCGATAATAAAACAAATGCCTTAGCATTTACTTGTCTGGGAAGATTGTAACCCCATAGTACTTGACAATGAGGAACTAGGGGAGGGACTCGAGTGCTAGAAGATAAAGTGCCTGTTGTGACTGCCCCAGATGTGCCTGCTCACCACCAGACACTCAATCTTGCAAGACCGTTATTAAAAAGTCTCACTTTCACTGTTCTTTGTGCTTCTAAGTCCATTCTTTGGGTTTGGATGAGTAAGTGTGTTTCTCACAATCTGCACATGGCACATGCTCTAAGATCGAATATATGCTCAGCCATAAAACAATTGTTAACAAATTCAAAAAACCTCAAATCACACCAACCACACTCTTGGACCACAGCACAATAAAAATAGAAATCAATACCAAGAAGATCTTTCAAAATCATACAATTACATGGAAATTAAACAATGTACTCCTGAATGACTTTTGGGTAAAAAATAAAATTGAGGCAGAAATCAATAAATTATTTGAAACAAAGATACAACATACCAG
>NW_012108363.1:499489-502160 GCF_000951045.1 Mandrillus leucophaeus | reverse complement strand
AAGTCTCACTTTCACTGTTCTTTGTGCTTCTAAGTCCATTCTTTGGGTTTGGATGAGTAAGTGTGTTTCTCACAATCTGCACATGGCACATGCTCTAAGATCGAATATATGCTCAGCCATAAAGCAATTGTTAACAAATTCAAAAAACCTCAAATCACACCAACCACACTCTTGGACCACAGCACAATAAAAATAGAAATCAATACCAAGAAGATCTTTCAAAATCATACAATTACATGGAAATTAAACAATGTACTCCTGAATGACTTTTGGGTAAAAAATAAAATTGAGGCAGAAATCAATAAATTATTTGAAACAAAGATACAACATACCAGAATCTCTGGGACACAACTGAAGCAGTGGTAGGAGAAAAGTTTATAACACTAAACACCTACATCAAAAAGTTAGAGAGATCCAAATTTACAAACTAACACTATGCCTAGAGTAATTAGAAACACAAGAGAAAAAAACAGCCCCAAAGCTAGAAGGAGAAAAAAAAATAACCAAAATCAGAGCTGAACTGAATGAAATGGAGACGTGAACATCCATACAAAAGGTCAACAAAACCAAATTTTGTTTTTTGAAAGAATAAACAAGATTGGTAGACTGCAATCTAAAGTAATAAAAGAGAGAGAAGATCTAAATAAACACAATCAGAAATGACAAAGGTGACATTACCACTAACCCCACAGAAATACAAAACAAACAAACAAAGAAAAACCCCTCAGAGACTACGATAAACACCTCTATGCACACAAACTAGAAAACCTAGAAGAAATGGATAAATTTCTGAAAACATACAACCTCCCAAGATTGAACCAGGAAGAAATTCAATCCCTGACCAGACCAATAACATGTTATGAAATAGAATAAGTAATTTTAAAAAAAGAAAACTACCAACCAGAAAAGGCCCTGAACCAGAGAGATTCATAACCAAGTTCTACCAGATGTATAAAGAAGAGCTAGTACCAATACTACTGAAACTCTTCCAAATATCTTCTGAAACTCATTCTATGAGGACAGCATTATTCTGATGCCAAAACCTGACAGAGACACAATGAAAAAAGAAAATGTTAGGTTAATATCCCTGATGAAGATAGATGCAAATATCCTCAACAAAATACTAGCAAAACAAATCTAGCAGCACATAAAAAAGCAATCAAACATGATCAAATAGGCTTTATTCCTGAAATGAAAGGTTGGTTCAACATACAGAAATCAATAAATGTGATTCATCACAAAAACAGAACTAAAAACAAAAACCACGTGATCATCTCAACAGAGGCAGAAAAGTCTTTGGATAAAATTCCATATCCCTTCATTTTAAAAAACCCCAAAAAACTAGGCATCATAGGAACATTCCTTCAAATAATAAGAGTCATCTTTGACAGAGCTACAGCCAACATAATGCTGAGCAGGCAACAGCTGGAAGCATTCCTTTTGAAAATTAGAACAAGAGAAGGATGGTCACTTTCACCACTTCTATTCAGCATAGTACTGGAAGTCCCAAGCAGAACAATCAGAGAGAAAGAAATAAAAGGCATCTGAATAGGAAGAGAGCAAGTCAAAATAACTCTCTTTGTAGATTATATAATTCTATACTTAGAAAACACCATAATTTTTGCCCAAAAGCTTCTAAATCTGAAAAAAAGCTTTAGCAAAGTTTCAGGGTACAAAATATATGTACAAAAATTAGTAGCATTTCTATGTACCAGTAACATCCAAGCTGAGAGCCAAATCAAGAACACAATCCCTTTTGCAATAACCACAAGAATAAAATACTTAGCAATATAGCTAACCAGGGGGATAAAAGATCTCTACAACAAGGATTATAAAACACTGCTCAAAGAAATCAGAGATAACACAAATGGAAAAACATTCTATGCTCATGGATAGGAAAAATCAATATTGTTAAAATGGCCATACTTCCCAAAGCAATTTACAGATTCAATGCTGTTCCTATCAAACTACCAAAGGCATTTTTCACATGACTAGAAAAAACTATTCTTAAATTCATATGGAACTACAAAATAACCTAAATAACTTAGCAATCCCAAGCAGAAATAACAAAGCCAGAGGCATCACACTACCCAACTTCAAATTAATTCTACTAGGCTACGGTAACTGATACAATTTGGCTGTGTCCCCACCCAAATTTCATCTTGAATGGTAACTCCCATAACTCCCACATGTTGTGGGAGGGACTCGGTGGGAGATAACTGAATCATGGGGGCAGTTTCCTCCATACTGTTCTCCTGGTAGTGAATAAGTCTCACAAGAGCTGATGGTTTTATAAGGGGAACCCCCTTTCACTTGGTTCTCATTCTCTCTTGTCTGCCACCATGTAAGACATGACTTTTGCCTTCTACCAAGATTTTGAGGCCTCCCCAACTATGTAGAACTGTGAGTCCATTAAACCTCTTTTTTCTTTACAAATTACCCAGTTTCAGGTATGTCTTTATCAGCAACATGAAAACAGACTATCACAGTAACCAACACAGCATGGTACTGGTACAAAATCAGACACATAGAACAATGGAACAAAGTAGAGAACCCGGGAATAAAGGCGTATACCTACAACTAACAGATATTTGACAAAGTCTACAATAATAAGCAATAGGGAAAGGACTCCTTATTCAATAAATGGTGCTGGGATAACTGGCTAGCCATA